>NC_083842.1:2719316-2929486 GCF_015708825.2 Lethenteron reissneri | reverse complement strand
AGGGGTGTGTGGGGAGTGTGTGGGTGAGGCATGTGAGGGGGAGTGTGTGAGGGAGTGTGTGGGGGAGTGTGTGTGGGTGAGGGGTGAGGGGTGTGTGTGTGAGGGGCGTGAGGGGGAGTGTGTGTGGGGTGTGTGTGAGGGGGAGTGTGTGGGGGGGAGTATGTATGGGAGTGTGTGTGGGGTGTGTGGGGTGTGTGGGTGTGGGGTGTGTGTGTGGGGGAGTGTGTATGGGGGAGTGTGTGAGGGGTGTGTGGATGAGGGGTGTGTGGGTGAGGGGTGGTGGGTAAGGGGGTGTGTGGGTGAGGGGTGTGTGGGTGAGGGGGTGTGTGGGTGAGGGGTGTGTGGGCGAGGGGGTGTGTGGGTGAGGGGGTGTGTGGGTGAGGGGTGTGTGGGTGAGAGGGTGTGTGTGTGGGGGAGTGTGTGGTTGATGGGGTGTGATGGCGTTGCGTGGATGATTGTGCAAGTGGCGTTAGTGAGTGTAGTCTGTGGATGCGTGCGGGTGTTTGGTGAGGGCTGGGTGTGGGGTTTCGGGGGTATGTGAGGACATGCATGGGGGTGTGGTGTGCCAGGGGGTGGGTGAGTGGGTGGGCGAGGGGGTGTGCCAAGGGGTGGGTGAGTGGGTGGGCGAGGGGGTGTGCGAGTGGGTGAGCGAGGGGGGGGGTGTGCGAGGGGGTGGGTGAGTGTGTGGATGTTGTTGCGAGCGAGCGGAGGGGTTGCGTGGCCCCTCGGAGTTTGGACCGCGTGGCAGGATGCCCGGGGCCCCTCTCCCCTCCTCCTCCTCCCCCGTCTCCTCCTCCTTCCCCTCATCCCATGGACGGGGTCCGCGCGAGGGGATCGCCATTCGCGCGGTCCGCGCCGTGAGGAGAGGAGGCAGAGGCCATGATGCGGGCAGTGGCGCGGGGGCTGGCGCGGGCGGGAGGGGGGGGTCGGCAGGGTACGGGGCAACCACCACAACCACCACAACATAGCCACAACAGCCACAACCACCACCACAACCACAACCACCACAACCACCACCACCACAACCACCACAACCACACAACATAGCCACCACCACCACAACCACCACAACCACACAACATAACCACCACCACAACATAGCCACAACCACCACACAACATAGCCACAACAACCACAACCACCACCACAACCACCACAACCACCACCACCACAACCACCCACAACCACACAACATAGCCACCACCACCACAACCACCACAACCACACAACATAACCACAACCACCACCACAACAGCCACAACCACCACACAACATAGCCACAACAACCACAACCACCACCACAACCACCACAACCACCACCACCACAACCACCACAACCACAACATAGCCACCACCACCACAACCACCACAACCACACAACATAACCACAACCACCACCACAACATAGCCACAACCACCACACAACATAGCCACAACAACCACAACCACCACCACAACCACCACAACCACCACCACCACAACCACCACAACCACACAACATAGCCACCACCACCACAACCACCACAACCACACAACATAACCACAACCACCACCACAACATAGCCACAACCACCACACAACATAGCCACAACAACCACAACCACCACACAACATAGCCACAACCACCACAACCACCACACAACATAGCCACAACCACCACAACCACCACACAACATAGCCACACCCACCACAATCACCACACAACATAGCCACAACCACCACACAACATAACACCACCACCACCACAACCACCACAACATAACCACAACCACCACACAACATAGCCACCACCACACAACATAGCCACAACCACCACAACCACCACACAACATAACCACAACCACCACACAACATAGCCACAACCACCACACAACATAACACCACCACAACCACCACAACATAACCACCACCACCACCACAACCACCACCACACAACATAACCACAACCACCACACAACATAGCCACCACCACACAACATAGCCACAACCACCACAACATAACCACCACCACCACCACACAACATAGCCACAGCCACCACAACCACCACCACACAACATAGCCACAACCACCACAACCACCACCACACAACATAGCCACAACCACCACCACAACATAACCACAACCTCCACACTATATAGCCACAACCACCACACGATATATCCACAACCACCACACTACATAGCCACAACCACCACACTCACCACACGACATATCCACAACCACCAAACTACATAACCACCGCACTACCTAACCACAACCACAACACTACCTAACCACAACTACCACACTAACCACCACACTACCTAACCACAACACATAACTACTCCCACAACACATAACTACAACCACTCCATGCCCACCATATCCACCGTAATCACCCCAATCAAACCACAATCACAACCAATTCTACTGCAACCACTTTAACCACATTTTAACCGCAGCATAACTAAACCACAGCCACTTGAAGCGCAGCACCATTATCACCACAACCACACTGAGCATAAACCACATCAACCACCACAACAAAACTGCAACACAACCGCACCTTAAACACCACCACCACCACGCCTGTCACAATCACCTCATTCACATCACAACTACACTACAACAACCTTAACCACACACTTGGGTGTTCATGTGTATTTGTTTGCGCGTTCATGCGTTGTGCTGGGTGTTCACTCTAGCGCCGGTGTTCATGTGTAGTTTTGTTTGGTGTCCATGGGGAGTGCTGGGTGTTCGTGTGTAGTGCTGGGTGTTCATGTGTAGTTGTGGGTGTTCATGCTTAATGTTGGGTGTTCACTCTAGCGCTGGTGTTCATGTGTAGTTGTGGGTGTCCATGGGGAGTGCTGGGTGTTCGTGTGTAGTGCTGGGTGTTTGTGTAGTTATGGGTGTTCATGCTTAATGTTGGGGGTTCACTCTAGCGCTGGTGTTCATGTGTAGTTGTGGGTGTCCATGGGGAGTGCTGGGTGTTCATGTGTAGTTGTGGGTATTCATGCTTAATGTTGGGTGTTCACTCTAGCGCTGGTGTTCATGTGTAGTTGTGGGTGTCCATGGGGAGTGCTGGGTGTTCATGTGTAGTTGTGGGTGTTCATGCTTAATGTTGGGTGTTCACTCTAGCGCTGGTGTTCATGTGTAGTTGTGGGTGTCCATGGGGAGTGCTGGGTGTTCGTGTGTAGTGCTGGGTGTTCATGTGTAGTTGTGGGTGTTCATGCTTAATGTTGGGTGTTCACTCTAGCGCTGGTGTTCATGTGTAGTTGTGGGTGTTCTTACGTGGCATGCTGGGTGTTCACCCTGCTGCAGTGCGTGCCCTGCATGGTCTGGCCAGTGCAAGCAGCCCGGCCGAGCCGCCCACCCTGCCACCCTGCAGCTTCGAGCCTCAGCCCTACGAGGTATGTGTATGCCCTTGTTATGCACACACCTTGCACCACATGGAGACGTGGAAGACCTGATGAAGATATTGGCATCTCCGTGGCTCCCGGCTCCCAAACCCTTTCGTTATGAGTCGGCACCGATGCACTCCAGCCATTCGCCGCTCGCCAGTCCCCTCCTGACCACTCTTTTATCGCTACTACAACAACGGTTACCTGGTCCCGTGAACTTAACTCATTGATTCCTCCTCCCGTGATGAGGACTCTACTACCTGTCCTGTGTTCAGCCACCACCGGCCACTGCAAGTCTCGCTTCTGTCTCTGCTTGTTCCCACCCTTGCTCAATTCAAGAAACGTGTTACGCACTTAATCTGTAATGACTTTGATAGTGCTGTTTGTTGCCGACTTGTGCTCATGAAGCGCGATTTAAAATCAACAAACGCTGGGTTTTGAGGTCGTCCAGGAGATGGCAGCACAGTGTCTCCGTGCAAGCCCTTGTCAATGTACAGAGACTCCTCTACTTACGAACTTTCAGAGATACGAACAGTGGCGGCTCCTGCAAAATCTCTCAGGGGGGGCAAATGTCTGGATGATTGATAAGGATAAGGTCCACCCATGCAATGGATAAATTAACAGCTTAAGCATGTAAAGGCAACTTCACTTATTTAATATTAATGAAAAATAAAGTGACTCTTACAATACATCTTGTTTGTTTCTATACTCACTATTAAAACAAACCACTCAAGTTTCTTTTATTAAAGATTCCACTAGGTGGCGACAAATTATATTGTTGGATGAAACGTGCTTACGTATGATGACGTAAGCACGTTAGGGCGAGCCCTCCCGGAAGCCATAGAGAATGCATTGCAGCGCCCCCGTTCGAAAAAAAACATCTTTGAATGTAAGTCTATGGGGCCACTCGGGGCGATTCTCAGCGGAGGGAAATCGCCCAAAAAGAGGCGGTACTCCACAGAACGTAGCATGACGCTGATTGGACTATATCCAGAGGCACAGTGACGGCTAGCGTGACTCTGTGGTTGAATGACATTGGTGGTGCGTCGCCCAATCGCCCTAATGAAGAAACCGCCCCTGGATACGAACAAAGCGGTCCGATTGTCCAGGTGCCTGATTGGACCAATAGTCGTAAGTTCAACCGCCGCGCAAATCGATGGCGGTGGTGGCATCTACATCTGCAGAACGTGAAGAACCAGTGGCATCTTCAGCTACAGGAGATTATACAACTTTTAAAGCCATTCCTCGTCTTTAGTGTACATGTCGTACAATGAGCAAAGTTGTACTTACGAACACATCGACTTATGAACAGACCTGGAACCTAACTCGTTCGTAAGTAGAGGAGTCTCTGTATATGGGCCTCTGTGTAAGTCAATGAGTATCTCTATAGGTTTATGTACGTGCCGTATATGGGACCCCCTATATAAGCCTGTGTGAGTGCATATGTTTACGTGGGTTAGTGTATGGGTAATGTGTGCAAGTATAGGAAGGTGTCTTTGTAAACGTCTATGTAAGCGTAAGACATTGCCACACACGTCAGCTGTTATACAGGGTGGCACAAAAGTCGAGTCACAGGGTTATTATATTATTTTAACAAGTCACAGGGTTATTATATTATTTTAACAAGTCACAGGGTTATTATATTATTTTAACAAGTCACATAGGGTTATTATATTATTTTAACAAACTTAATTTGGAACTTTCGTGACTTCAGGAATTACTCTTTGGTTCTTTCGGTAAAGTCACGTATAAAGAGAAAATAATAAATTAAATACTAGCATACGACGTTTCGATTACAACACAAGCAATCATCATCAGGTATAAATGAAATAGAAACACAAATCTAGTATACTTAGAAATGTAATGTAATACAACAGAGTCGGATAACACAACAGTCAACACCCTACCTGGTTGATTACGTTCTTCCTGAGAATGCTAAATTTGAGAGAGAGATAAAACACAGAACCAGATACATATAGACAGACATATAAGCAGACAGATACCACAGAGATACATAGAGAGAGACACATACATCACAGAGATACATAAAGAGAGACATACATAGGCACACAGTGTGCCTATGTATGTGTCTCTCTCTATGTATCTGTGATATGTCTGCTTATATGTCTGTCTATATGTCTCCGGTGTTGTGTTTTATCTCTCTCTCAAATTTAGCATTCTCAGGAAGAACGTAATCAACAGGGTAGGGTGTTGACTGTTATGTTATCCGACTCTCTGTTGTATTACATTATATTTCTAAGTATACTAGATTTGTGTTTCTATTTCATTTATACCTGATGATGATTGCTTGTGTTGCAATCGAAACGTCGTATGCTAGTATTTAATTTATTATTTTCTCTTTATACGTGACTTTACCGAAAGAACGAAAGAGTATTTTTTTTAACAAGTCACATAGGGTTCTCATTTATGTTTACGAATATTGCAACCAAATGCCATGAATATTAATGCATAATTTTCATTTTGAAATTTATTCAGGACTTTGTAAAGATTGCAACTGCCTTATTTAGCATACGTAAAACAAACCAAATTTAACTTGTTCGTCTTTGGTAAAACAATTTCCATTTTTAAATGTCGCCTGAAAAGGAAGAAGAAACATTGATATTAATAACGATAATAGATACAATATTAACTTAACGAATAAACAAATACAATGTGTTCATGCCCGGTGTTAAAATAACCCCACGTGTCCTGAGTTTTGGGCCACCCTGTTTGCTGTATACTCCTTTTAAGGCCACAATATCATTGCCGAATGTGTTGGGTTGTATGTAAGCTTAAGGGTCTCTAAGTAGTAATATGGATCTTTATTAATGTCTATGTAAATCTACGTACGGAGCGAAAGAAGTTCAACATACATATACACACATGGGGTTTTATGTGACTATGGGCCTTGTGTGAGTCTGTGGGTCTCTATGGAAGTCTGGGTTTTTTCTTATATTTATCGGGAAATCCGTTGGGATGGATCATCTAATTTGCAAGGGTTTATGTAATTATATATATCTCTTTGTAAGTATGTGGGTCTCATTGTAAGCCCATATAAGTCTTTGTTCTTTATGTAAGTTCATAGGTCTCTGTATAAGGCTATGTAAATATCAGGATCTCTAAGTAGGTCTAGGGCACTCTATGTAAGCCTATATGTCTCAATGTAAGTGTATCAGTCTCTATACTTGTAAGGCTGTGCCAATCTGCATCTCAATATACGTCGTACGAGTCAAGTTGTAAAGGCTGTTCAAGTCTATGGGTCTCTACGTGAATCTATACTGTCTTGCGGCACTGCTTTCCTTATTTGATCCCAGGTCTCACCTGCTTCCATGGTCACAATTTCTCTCTACTGGCAAGAATGTCCTTGCTCAGCGAGTGGTGTACTTCACCGTGACTGGAGACTCTGTGCGTTTGGCTTCGGGCCATCCAAACCCAAGCAAAGCTTTGCCCAAACATTCATTATCTGTCGATACAAGCCACGATGCTGTACAATCATTCATCAGAACAATCATGCACAGAGTAATGATTTACTACTGCGGCATATGCCTCCACCGTAAAGGATCGTGCGTGGACACTGAAAGCGCTGACCGCTATGCTATTACACTGTCAGGCTCTAGGTGCCTCTAAGCCGGGGAGGGGGTGGGGGGTAAATTCCTACTGCTGCCCTGTATTACCAAAGTGTGATGTCCGAGCGCTGAGACGACACGGCTGAGATCGTGGGTCCAAATGGGAGTTTTGGCCACCCATGATTAAACCGGGTTCAAATCGGGCTTAATCACAGGATCTCTCTTGCTCAGCGAGAGGTTTAATCACAGGCTGAAAAGTCTGGAACGCTGTTCTGAAAAAAAAGATTTGACACGCCACATCCATATTACCTTATTTTTACTATTGGATGCCTATGCATTCATAGGATTATAGGAATAGAGGACACAAGAATATTGCATCGTTATGGATAAGGTATACCTTGTACTACTAGTGGTAGTGCCTTACGCCGATAATCCCTACATGAAAGCCAGTCTATCAGTGGCATTCCGAAAAAAATATCGAGTGAGAAATCAAGCACTTCACAGAATGCCACTTTAGCACTTGTGTGTGTGGTTGTGTGGTGATGTTTGCGCAGTCTATGAGCTATGAGCGGATGTGCGCCGTGCGGAGCGCCCACCTCAACCCAGCGCTGGTGTCGTACTTCTCGCGGCCGCTGCTGCTGCACCAGGGGCACATGCAGTGGCTCTGGGACGAGCACGGGCGCCGCTACCTCGACTTCTTTGCTGGCATCGTCACAGTCAGCGTGGGGCACTGCCACCCGTGAGAATATAGGGCACGCAGGGACATGGCGACAAAAGGAGGCACACGGACATGGGCACACGGGGACTTGGAGGAAATACTGGACATGTTTAAAACAGGGTACGAGAGGAAACGGGGGAACGGGTGACACAAGGGTAAACCTAGTACAGGAAGAACACGGCGACACAGGGATATGAGGACACAATATTATGGGGACCAGGGTGGGTATGGGGACATGTATGTACGTTGAACCTTTTGCACCGTATGTAGCAAACCGTGGAAATTGAAGGTGTGGAGGAATAACAACAAACTGAACACAAAAAGCAGTTTTGAAGAAGTGAGTTTGTAGATTTTAAAGTGTATAGCTCTCGTGGCTTCCTAATATCAGAAGGAAGAGCCTTCCAGATGGCCGCAGAAGCGCATCTGAAAGTGCACGATCCAGTGACCCGCAGGATTGTGGGGTCCAGGAGGACTTTGAATTGGGAGGATGTTGGTAATCACTGAGATTTGAGATTCCAGCGATAAATTGTGATCGTACACATGCATATCAGGGGACAAGAACTTTTGGGATTTAGGAATCTGGAGGATCGGGAGGATCTGGGGGGGACCCCGGGAGGGTCTCACAGGACCACGTGCCCATCGTGTCCATCCAGGTCATGACCTGGGTTCCCGTTTTCACCTGTGCCTAGGACAGTGACGCGCGCCGCAAAGGCCCAACTGTCCCGGCTGTGGCACTCCACCAACATCTACCTGCACCCGCCCGTACACGAGTACGCGGAGAAGCTCGCCGCCCTGCTGCCGGAGCCACTCAAGGCATCACACGCACACGCATGTTCACACACACACACATAGACGAAGGAAGGACCCCCCCCCCCATGTAGCCCTTAACAGACTGCTGGGGCGAGTGCTTTTAGCGAGTAGACCGGCATGGCACACAAGGGGGTGAGTGGCCAGCACTACGTCTGGCTGCCTTTGTTTCCCCAGTGGCGATGTTCACACATCGCACCAGGTACGCATTTGAGGCTGAGTATACACAGACATGTACATACCTACAATTAGCATGGTTGGCTACGTACGGTGCGAAAGAAGTTCAACATATCTAGACAAAACAAAGTGATGGTGGTTTCCTGCTACTCAAGCAAGCGTTGAGACGTTGGTGCTCATCCCCTTGTTAACTGCGTTACAGAGCCAGCGGTGGAAAATTCCACATTTTATATGGCGGGGGGCAAGTATATCCATCGCACAACCCAATCAATGATTTGAACTCGTGATCTTCCGACTGTGAGCCGTTCACTCCTCCGCTGAGCCAGCAGGTCGGATTATACAAATACACCGGTGTACTAACCACCTTTGCACCATGGGCCTCACCAACATGCTTATCCTTGTGCGTGCGTGTGTGCGCTGTGTGCGTGTGTTTTCTCCCAGGTTATATACTTCACCAACAGTGGCTCAGAAGCCAACGACCTGGCCATGTTCATGGCGCGCGCCTACACCGGCAACTTCGACATCCTTTCATTCCGGTGACGCTCGCACCGGAACCACTCACTGCACCACCAGACATTACAGCCCCATGCGCCTAGACTTGGCGTATGCGCCGTGGGAGCATCACCACCTCGACAGCCGCCAGTGGTGACTGCCAGGAGTGTGTGTGAGTGTGTGGATGCAGGGCTGTGTATGTCGGTGCGTGTGTGTGTGCAGGGGTGTGTGTATAGGTCGTCTCAGCCTCATATGAGTATCTGGTGCGGTGTGTAAACATCGCCACTAGGGAGACAAATGCAGCCGGGCATGGTGTTGACCACCCACCCCCTCGGGTACCGTGTTGGCCTTTATAGGAGTTCGCTAACAGCACTTGCCCGAAAAGTCTGTAAAGGCTTCATCTTCTTGGTTCTTTCGGTAAAGTCACGTAGAATGGAAATAATAAAAAAATAAAACATTAAATAATTCTCATGACGTTTCGGCCACAACGCAAGCAGCCGTCCTCAGGTGGAGAACAGGTCTCTTGAGAAGACAGAGTCTGAATGACACACCCCAGGCTTGGAGCGTCTATTTAAGCTGGGATGGAGGGGGGAAGAGCGCCTTGACAAAATAATTTGCAAATCAAGAGGAACTTAGCATATTTATGGGGAATGCAGATATGCGATTAGTACTACTTGTGAAATGCGTAGTAGGTTTGGCGGGGGGTTTAAAATCATATTATGCCCATGCATTATGCAGGATTAGCAGCATCAAAGGGAGGCACCCATATGGAAGCTTACCTAAAACCAGATTCCCACCACTATCCATCCCAGAAGAATTCCCTCATCAAGACAATATATCATAGAGCCAAATGCATCTCCGACCAGGAACACATTGCCAGTGAACTCAAACACGTACGCCAAGCTCTTAAGGCTAATGGTTACTCCGACTACACAATCCGTAAAGCCATCACTCCAACCATCAAGAAGGATCCTGTTGAGGAGTCTTTCAAAACCATCACCTTACCCTACATTGCTGGGGTCACAAAAAAGATCTCCAAAATCTTGATAAAACACAAGATCCAGGTCCGATTCAACACAGTACATAAAATCCGTGATCTGGTCCTGTCTGTAAAGATGTGGTTCCAGACATACAGTACCCTGGCATCTACAAACTAAGTTGCCTCTGTGGTAGCAGTTATATTGGAGAAACCAAACGACATGTCTCGGACTACATCCGTGAACATAAAGCAGACTTGAAACACGATAGGACAAACACCTCAGCCGTGGCAGATCACTGTTACAATTCAGTGGGCTCATATGATATTGACTTCTCCAAGACAGAGGTTCTCTGCAAGCCATCTGGCTACCATGAGAGATTCGTTCATGAGGCGATCCACATATACAAACACAGAGACAATTTCAACCGAGAAGATGGATTCTGGCTCAGCAATCATTGGAAGGACGTAATAAACCATTTCGGAGCTTAACTGATTGTGTTCACGTTTACGGTGACTTTCAGACCGCAGTCCACTCACTGGCATTGACTATAATCTCGTATTCTCCGCAGGGAATGGATTCTTTGCTCCGCTGCAAGTCTCTTACCACCACTCTCCCATTGACATATTTCGTTGCTTCCTCTTAGTATCTCTCACGCGACGGTCAATGGTATAGTGTATAGCGGATTGTATAATAATAAATAGTATAAAATTGTAATGTTTAATACAATGTACAAAGTAATATATAGTATCGTAATTGTATAGTGAATATACAGCAGTGTGATATACAATAGGGTGGGTAGAATAATACATAGTGTATATAGTACGGTGTAGACCCGTGTGATGTAAGAGAATAAAGTTTAGCGTGAAGCATATTATATTTTTTGCGACATAGAATTGTAATGTATTACTTACTGTTAGTAGCTCAGCTTATTGGAGAGTATATTTAGTATACTGATGATACTATGTAGTTTATACTTTAGTTGTTTACGTGGTGGTTTAGTTACTGCAGCTACATACTATTAACATTCCTTCCCTTTTCGATTTAAAGCTTTCGTGACTGCAGGGATTCATCTTCTTGGTTCTTTCGGTAAAGTCACGTAGAATGGAAATAATAAAATAATAAAAATAAAACATAATAAAATAATTATCACGACGTTTCGGCCACAATGCAAGTATCCGTCCTCAGGTGGAGAACAGGTCTGTCGAGGAGATAGAGTTGAATCCCTGCAGTCACGAAAGCTTTAAAACGAAATCTGTTACGGCTATACGGGTAGATATTTGTCATTGTGTGTAAGTGTGTGATTTACCCGTATGCCCGTGTGTGTAGCGGGGGCTATCACGGTGCCAGTCCTTACACCATGGGCCTCACCAACGTTGGCTCCTACAAGTACAGCGTCCCCAACGGCTTTGGCTGCCACGCCGTGAGCACACACGCGCTCGCGCAACACATCACACACACACACTCGCATCTATTGACACGATACACACGCTCACCCTAAGTCGATTCGGCCTTAAGTGAGACAAAGGCGGCTGGGCGTTGTGCGGGACATACCCCCCCCCCCCTCATGTGCCTGCCATCCTTCATAGGTGCTCGCTAAAGGCGACTGCCCCAACAGCCTGTTTGGATATACGGGGGCATCTTTGTCTTTGTGCCGCAGGTGATGTGCCCGGACGTGTACCGGGGGCTGTGGGGTGGCGCTCACTGCCGCGACTCCCCCGTGCAGACGACGCGGCCTTGCGCCTGCGCTCAGGGTGTGTTGGCATCGCCACGACCTGCACAGACATCCCGAGCACTAACACCCTACACAGCCTGAGCACTAACACCCTTACACACCCTGAGCACTAACACCCTACACACCCTGAGCACTAACACCCTACACACCCTGAGCACTAACACCCTACACACCCTGAGCACTAACACCCTACACACCCTGAGCACTAACACCCTTACACACCCTGAGCACTAACACCTTACACACCCTGAGCACTAACACCCTACACAGCCTGAGCACTAACACCCTACACACCCTGAGCACTAACACCCTACACACCCTGAGCACTAACACCCTACACACCCTGAGCACTAACACCCTACACAGCCTGAGCACTAACACCCTACACACCCTGAGCACTAACACCCTACACACCCTGAGCACTAACACCCTACACATCCTGAGCACTAACACCCTACACACCCTGAGCACTAACACCCTACACAGCCTGAGCACTAACACCCTACACACCCTGAGCACTAACACCCTACACACCCTGAGCACTAACACCCTACACACCCTGAGCACTAACACCCTACACACCCTGAGCACTAACACCCTACACACCCTGAGCACTAACACCCTACACACCCTGAGCACTAACACCCTACACACCCTGAGCACTAACACCCTACACACCCTGAGCACTAACACCCTACACATTCTGAGCACTAACATGCTACACAGTTTTGGGCACAAACCCCAAATCCGATAGCCCTGATCCTACCTCCGCAATGTTATAACCATAACCTTAATCCAGTCAGCGAAGGTCATCAGCATCGAGGCCATGGTCCTCAAGACACAGCTTCGTTGGGCAGGGCACATCGCCAGGATGGAGAACCACCGCTTGCCTAAGATCGTGCTGTATGGGGAACTGTCCTCTGGCCATCGCGACATAGGTGCACCACGAAAGCGATACAAAGACTCCCTGAAGAAGTCCCTCACTGCTTGCTGCATCGATCACCGTCAGTGGGCAACACAAGCAGCTGATCGCAACTCCTGGCGGCACACAGTCCACCAGGCCACCTCCTTCTTCGAAGATACCCGCAGGGCCCGTATGGAGGACAAAAGGAGAAGGAGGAAGAACCATGATCCCTCAGCACCCATCCCAGATGAGACCTATACTTGCAGCTGTTGTGGCAGGACCTGCTTGTCCCGCATAGGCCTCTTCAGCCACCAGCGTGCCTGCAGAAGACGTGGATGCCCTTCCTAGATCTTCGTTCGCGAAGCCAAGCCATGATGGTGATGAATCCAGGCACATGAGCAGCCTCAGACACACCACCACAACAATAGCCCATACCCTAACACTAACCCAGTAACACAGACAATCTCACACACACACGCGCACAAACCCCCGACCCCAAAATCTGACCCGAAACCCTTGACCTAACCCCTGACCTGTCCTATCAGGCTCGTGCCAAGCCCAGGATAATTACCTGGAGCAGCTGGCGGAGGTGTTTGCCACGTCTGTGCCCAAGAAGGTGGCGGGTTTCTTCGCCGAATCAATCCAGGTGGGTTCGCCGGCCCTGGCAGCTGCTGGGCGTTTACCGATTCCTGCTGGAGGTTAAAACGAACGAGCCATGGGCTGGAGAGGAGATGAGCGGATTAAACTCGCCCCTGTGGTGAAGGCTCCGCGGAGGAAGTCTTCCTAGCAGTTTGAGGCGGTTGCCTTCCGGTAACGTAGACAAGTTGCCTCTAACAGCGGATGGCAAGAGGAGTGATGCTTGCAACAATGAGTGGGAGCACCGGGTGACCTGGGTCTGTCCCGTGACCTCCTGCCAGCGAGTCTTCCACCGCACTTCATGTGATGGCCTCGAAGTGCACCTAGCCCAGGGGTTGGAAACCAAAATAACAAGAGCCATTTGTGTTTTCGAATTCTGTAAAAGCCTCAATATTTCACGAGCTGCAATGCATGTGAATACGACACAGTGGTCTTTCATAATTAACTTCATGAAGCAGCTCTTAACGAGCCGCATGTGGCTCCGGAGATGTATTTTGATGACCCCTGACGGAGCCAGAGAGATTTGATTCCTGGTGGGTGCTGTGATTCATCATGGGTGCTGTGATTGATTCCTCCTGGATGCTGATTCCTGCTGTGTGTGTGCAGGGCGTGGGTGGTTCCGTTCAGTACCCGCGTGGATACCTGGCCGAGGCGTACCGAATGGTGCGTGCACGGGGCGGCCTGTGCATCGCCGACGAGGTGAGACCCACCACGATCATCATCATCATCATCACTACACGTTGGTGTGTGTACATGTGGGTATAGATGGGAGTGTTATTGTAGTGGTTAGCGCATAGAGTTCGATTCCCGCTCACGACCAATAAGTGACGAATATTTTAACCGGTCCTAAGGGCCTCCCCTAGGTTGACTTAGCCTTAAATTAGTACCCATCAACACTAGGGCATGGTGTTGGCCACCCAGCCTCCCGTGCACCGTGCCGGCCTTCATAGGTGCTCGCCAACAGCACTTGCCCCAACAGCCTTGTTAAAGGTCTACGCGGTGGGGGGGATCTTTAGTGCATATCATCATCTGCGTCGGGTGCTGTGTGTTGCAGGTCCAGACGGGCTTTGGGCGTCTCGGGAGCCACATGTGGGGCTTTGAGTCTCATGGTGTGGTGCCCGACATCGTCACCATGGCCAAGGGAATCGGCAACGGCTTCCCTCTCGCCGCCGTCGTCACCAGCGCCGGTAATGCGCACGGGACGGACGCGGCATACAGTGGTGCCACGCAACGGTCGCTCGCTCACCACACCCTCAACACCGCGGTCACTCGCACGCTCACGTGAGTGATACTACACGATACAACACACACGGCACGCATTGCACAGTAATCCTGCACACCCACACATCACACGACACAACCCTCGCTCGCACAGCAATGCCATACTCGCACACAGATCACTCTCACATTACACAGCGAATACCACATTCACACTACGCTCACACCATAGTGATGCCATACCACACTCGCATTATGCTATACACGTACACACCAAACACATCACTGCCACGCACTGCACATACGCGGCCCCTCCCAGCCGCTGAACATGTGGTGAGTGGTGGTGCAGTGGTTAGCGCCCTGTGCCCCGAACTTGAGGGCCCGAGTTAAATTCCCTCTCACGACCAATAATGTAAGCCTGTCCTGGGCCTCGCCTAGGTCGTCAAATGAGTACCCGGTGCAGTGTGTAAACATCAGCATTGGGGAGACGAAGGCGGCCGGACGTGGTGGCGGCCACCCACCCCGTCTTGTGCCGTGCTCGCTGACAGCACTTGCCCCAACAGTGTAATGTTCAAAAAAGACCACACGGGGGACCTTCGTTTTTCTGGGCACGTGTGCAGAGGTGGCGAGCGTCATGAGCCAAGCGCTTCACTTCAACACATTCGGCGGGAGTCCCCTCGCCTGTGCCGTGGGCTCCGCCGTGCTCGATGTGAGTGCAGCACCCCTCATGGGGTCAGGGTTCGGCACGGGGTCACGTGCACTCCAACCCTGGTCCCAACCTCTTCGATCCACCTCCCGCTTGGCCTGCCTCTCGGCCTCCACCCTGGTGCTTCATTGTTCCGTCACCCTTTTCTTCTTTCCCATGGGGCTTCCTCGCTTCTTGCAACACATCCTTGGGCATCCCGAGTCGATGTCGTTCACGAACATTTTTTTTTATTCCAGATCCCGCATTCATCCTGCGCTCGGCAAGAGTGTAAAACGCGAGTTTGGAGTACTAATTTTAAATTAAGGGAAGAAAAGTCAAACAGTTTGGTACCAAACTGTTTATTGCTAAATATACATAACCTGCGATATTTTCTTAGTTAAAAAATGCACGTGTCCATATTTGCAAACTTCTTAATCAATATTAACACGTCAATCTTCATTCATAAAACTAAAACCTGAAAAGCATTTCCCTCTTCTGACACTCTGTACTGTTGAGCACAGGCTCGGCGGTATCCACTTGCAACCACACGAGTCCTGTCATGCCCTCACATGCCTCCCACCACCGCATGTCCCCTGCTGCGTCTTCACGTTTGTCCCCGTCCGTGTGCTCGTGCGCAGGTCATCGAGGAGGACGGGACTCAGGCTGTGTGCTTTGAGGCCGGGGGGCGGCTCCTGGCTGGGCTGGCTCAATTCCGTGACGAGTTCGAGGTGGTTGGGGACGTGCGCGGCAAGGGGCTCATGATTGGTGTTGAACTTGTCACCGACAAGGTACGATGGCAGACAGACAACCGGACACACATACATCTGTACACATTGATACATGCACAGACACATACGGGGGTGTACCGATACAAACACACCGCTCGCTACTGGACATCTATGAAAAAGAGGTTAATAGCTCATCGGATTTGTCCAGGATAAAGATTATGATTATGAAGCACACAGGTGCAAGTACACACGCGTGAGGAAATGCACAGATACACGCGTGAGGAAATGCACAGATACACGTGCACACGCAGATGCATGCCAACGCAGGGTGCGTGGGCGCGCCTCGTACGTCCACCGTGTTCGAGTGCCGCTCTGCTGTGCGCTTGCTCAGGCCAGCAGGACGCCGCTTCCGGCGGCGCAGATTAACGAGATCTGGGAGGACTGCAGGGAAATGTCGCTCCTCATCGGAAAGGGCGGCGTCTACGGACAGGTGAGGCCAGGAGGGGGCGGTTGCTGGGTGGTGGGGATTCGAGTGGGGATGGGGGTCTTGGAGGGGATGGGGGTCTTGTGGCGATGGCAGCGTCACAGGAGTGGTATGTGTGCCCCGGTGCCGCAGGTGTTCCGCATCAAGCCACCCATGTGCATCACCACCGCCGACGTGGATTTTGCGCTCGCCGTGATGCACAGGGCCCTGAGCAACCACCGCGAGCGCCACGCCGCCTAGACCTGGTCATGCCACCGCACAGCCGCCCCAACCGCACGGCCACTCGACACAACTACACCAGCCTACTATGCAACACCGCCACCACTTTGCCACACCATGTAGTCAAACCACCTAACTGCACTACACAGCCACACAATGCTACCACCACCGCCACTTAGTCACACTCTGCAACCATCCTACATGGCCACCACCACCATGTGGCTACACCAAGTGACTACCTAACTAACCCACCCCACCCCAAACCGACCTTGTTGTTTTTAAAGGCCGACCATGACCGCAGGCCAGCAACAAGCAGGTTTGAATTCCAGATGTGAACGAAAGCAAACTGGTCTTGAGGCCAGGCTATGGAGACTTCAGCTATGGGGATGACAGCACTGACGATAGTACAGCAGCTAAGAACATGCGTCTCGATTTGAGAAAGGTTATAGCAACTTGAGAAACAAGAGGATGGGGGAGGGAGGTCCAAGGTGGAGGAGCAGTGCGGGGGCAAGAAGTAAGAGAGAAACGTGAACCAACGTGGTTGAGCACGGCAGGGATAAAACGGGTCCTTAGCATGGGCAGAGGTGTAATGGCTGCATTTTCATGGGAACAATGACAGTGAAATTTGTGAATAAAAGAGAGAAAGGGGAGGGGAGGCCACTAAACAGCGTGAGAGTGAGCACAGGGTCGTCAATCATGCGAACCGCTTCACGTTGCTTGTGTGACGCCGAGTTGGGCGCTCCTGTTCAACAGGAACTCAACTACGCCTGTCAGCCACGCCACACCACCTCGCCAGCACAACGAGCCAAGCCCAATCAACACTACTTAAATCCACACCATTCGATCCATCAGCCTTACTCACACCACCTCACCTGACCCATACCACCTCACTTTGCCGACACTAGCCGATTCTCACTGCTCCGATCCCCCAATGACAGCCACAAAACAGTGATTCGTAAAAAAATAAATGAAAATAAACGACCTCCCACTACTGTGCCGCAAGTGTCTCTCTGTGAAAGCGGCAGTACAATTCTACAGAGCAGCAGCAGCAGCATTTGAAACGACAGGACCCGCTTGGCCCAAGCTCCCAGCTGGGCCACCACCCCCACCGTATTTTCACGAAGAATCGACCCTCACCCCTACTCCACACAGCACCACCACAGACTGCACGTGCAACGCCGTGACTTTACAGGGTTTATCTCCGAAAAAATAATAACAAGGCTGGTTAAGAGGCAGAGGGGAGGGGGGGTTGCCCAGGGGCTGTGCGGCTATTTCCGCTTGTGTTTGCCCTTCTTGCCGGGCGCTGCTGGCGCCGTGGGGGCTGTGGGGTCGGCGGTGCGGGGGCCGGTGTGCCCGGTGCTTGAACAGCCGGTTCCGGGAAGAGAAATCCTGCCCGCAGGTTGCGCAGCCCAGAGGCTCCTGTTGTGACACCGGCAAACGTACACGTGCGCACAAATTCCCCCCCCCCCCACGTGCCCCCCACGTGCCCCCCTCCGCACACCCCGATGCCTTCCTGCTGTGTGCATCACATGCGCCTCACCTGGAGCTCGTTGCGTCGCCACCTTTCCTCGCACGCTTCCCCTCCTTCCTCGTGGGCTCCGTCCCCTCTTCTTTCTTGCCCGCCGTCTCTGGTGCCCCCGGGGGGCCTACCCCTCCCTGGGGGTCCTCCGAGGTGGCTTCTAGCCACGGTGCACTGTGGCCGTCTGGCCTGGCGTTGTGGTCGCAGTGTGCCGTTTCGTCTGCGGTACCGTTAGTCTGTGCTGCGGTGTCTTGGTTGGGCACGGTGCAGGCAGTGCTGGGGGGGGGGGGGGGTGTGCAGTGCGGGGTTGGGTGTGGTGTGGTGATGGGGGTGTGCGGTGCGTGGTGAATGGCGTCAGCGCTCCGAGCGGATGTCACCGGGCCCCATCATCTCTTTCTCTTCTAGGGCGGCAGCGGCGGCATCCTCAGCATCGAAATTATATTATCACCTCCATAATCTTTCCCACCTCCACCATCAGCAACTTCTGCCTCGAGGCAGGAACCTCCTCCCTCCTCCTTCATGACACAGCAGGGAGCAGCAACAACAGAGTTAAGATAAAGGGTAACACAAGACAGATGGTAAGGGCAAGTTGAGAAGGGCATGGTGAGGAGGGTATGGTAATAAGGATATGGTAAGGTCACGGTGTGGTCAAGATGATGACAGAGTGAGGGCACGGTGAGGGCAGCATCTGGGGCCCCGCTCCGAACAGGAACGCGAACTCCTCGGCCGTCATCTGCTGCCGTAGCCATGCCACGTTGTCTCGGTGCTTCTTGGAGCGGTCGTGGCTCTCCTTCCTGAGCCACAACATGAGAGACTGCACCGCACTTCCGTGAACAACCGCGAGTAGCACCTATGAAGACCGGCAGAACCACGCCAGGCCACCTTTATCTCGCTAGTGGCGATATTTTACGCATCAGACCAAGTACTCGTTTGGGCCT
This sequence comes from Lethenteron reissneri, assembly GCF_015708825.2. Taxonomy (NCBI): domain Eukaryota; kingdom Metazoa; phylum Chordata; class Hyperoartia; order Petromyzontiformes; family Petromyzontidae; genus Lethenteron; species Lethenteron reissneri. The sequence continues at coordinate 2,910,302 of NC_083842.1, read as the reverse complement.
GCACAGGAGTACTCACGCCTTGAGGCTCTTGAAAGCCTTGCTGCAGGGCGCGCAAGACAGCTCAAAGTCCTCCCGGTCCCGCGCAGCCTCCTCTGCACGCCACACATGGGAGGGAGGGTGGAGGGGTGGGCACAGTGCGCGCTTGAGTCCCGCACAGCAGGTGATCTCCCAGGACACTGCGGTGGCTAGGAGATGCTAACTACCTCGCCTGGTAAACAGGAGGGTCATGGGTTTGATCACCACCCGGAGTTTGCATGTTTCTCTTCCCGTGGCCGTGTGGATTTTTCTCCTCCGGTTTTCCCTCCACATTTAAAATCAACATCACATGTTTAGAGTATTTGGCTGATATACATTTCCACATGAAAAGCCACTTCGTTGAGCAATCATTTGTAGCCAGATGGCTTCTGAAAAGGAGCAATAAAGCTCAGTGGGCCTTATCTGGTAAATTAAATAAGTAATATTTAAAACAACTTTCTTAAAAAACGCTTTTATGAAATGTACTAGTAATGGCAGAACTCCACATCTCCAGGAAGTGGCCCCGAAGCTTGCCATAACGGAAGGGACCGTGGTGATTTACAGCCAATGTCAGTTGAGCGTGGACAATTAGACCCAAGCTGAAACATCTTATTTCTTCTTTTTTTATAAAAGTCTCCGTGCTCGCGCTTGCGAGGTATTTGGCTCTCGAACGGTGGGCTTGTCGTAGAAAAACATTTGCCAGGCAGCACGTCCTAAGGCTATTCTGTTTTCCCATCCCTAAACCTGAAAGTAGATTAATTAACACATTTGTGCCATTTCTTTTCATTATTTACTTATTGCGAGACCTCGACCGTACCAACGTACGACAATTGCATGGGGGGGGGCGGACCCTGCCAAGTGATGCATGTTAGCGAGAGCTCACGGGGACATTTCTTTTTATGCGTTTTACAGCCAATACATACACACATAACGCTGCGTATATTTCTTCACAGTCTGATGTCCTCTTCGCCCCCCCCCCCCCCCCCCCCCACATGATGCGTCCACTTTATACTACAGACTTCGTTGATTATATTTTAGTGCTTACATAGCATTATTCTTGCACGGGCGGGGGATGCTGGAGGGGGTAGCGGCCCAGCCCCTAGCCTGGCAACGTGCCAACTCCGCCACCTGTAGGCCAGGACGGGGGCTACGCATGGGACAAGGCCTCAACATGCCTATGGTATTTACACCATTGGAACCTCATTTGCCAGTAAAAATATAATTGTTTTTTTACCCTTCTATCTGGCAACAAAACTGACACCTTTTTTTACAAGGAGTCATGTTTACATAGATGAGGTTCCAATGGTGTAAATGCTTACCCCAGCTCTCATACTCTGATGGTGCATTGTCTTTGAGTTGTGCGCCTTTTGGCGTCATCTGATCCAACCCATGTGAGACTAGGCTCTAAGGAAAGCTATCTCGGGTGTGGACCAATCAACTTCAAGGACAGTGCACATTATCAGAGTTATGTTTTTTGTTTGCATTATGACTGCAGGTATTGTGGTCTGCGTACGCTCGCTTGCGGGGGATTTGGCTCTCGGACCGTGGGGTTTTACCAAGAAATTTTTTTGCCGGGAGCCACGCCCCGAGCCCCGCGGTGGGAATAGGTATTTCCGTTTCCCTAAACTTTAAAGCGGTTGAATTTTTGATTTAGTGTGATATCTCCATATTTATTTACTTATGCCGACTGGTACGCGACAAAGCACGCCGTTGCGCATGCACGAGACGCTGGCCAAGGGTTGCCCCTGGCAACGGGCAGCGCGCCTTCGCTGCAGGGTGGACGCCATTTCTCATTCCCGTTCGAAATGCACAAAAATATACACGCGACGCTGAGGTAAATTCATCAAAGTTTCACGTCCTCTTCTCTCCCCCCCCCCCACTACAATGTGTGCAATTACTCTTATAGGGTCGTTAGATAATAAAATTATAGTGATTAGACAGTATTTTTCTAGCTCGGGGGGGGGGGGGGGGGGGATAGCGACCCAGCCCCCAGCCTCGGCCGGCTGGGCAATCTAGGCGAGGCCGGAGGCTCTGCACGTTACTAGGCCTCGACACCCCACTCTTGTCAGGCGAGGATTTTGTGCTATAGAGTCGATATACCCAGCGTTGCCCGGGAGAAAAATACATTTTAAAACTTCTGAAAACTTCAAGACATAACATACCAATGAAAATAAAACCATCATCTTACCCTACATTGCTGGGGTCACAAAAAAGATCTCCAAAATCCTGATTAAACACAAGATCCAGGTCCGATTCAACACAGTACATAAAATCCGTGATCTGGTCCCGTCTGTAAAAGATGTGGTTCCAGACATACAGTACCCTGGCGTCTACAAACTAAGTTGCCTCTGTGGTAGCAGTTACATTGGAGAAACCAAACGACATGTTTCGGACCGCATCCGTGAACATAAAGCAGACCTGAAACACGGTAGGACAAACACCTCAGCCGTGGCAGATCACTGTTACAATTCAGTGGGCTCACATGACATTGACTTCTCCAAGACAGAGGTTCTCTGCAAGCCATCTGGCTACCATGAGAGATTCGTTCATGAGGCGATCCACATATACAAACACAGAGACAATTTCAACCGAGAAGATGGATTCTGGCTCAGCAATCATTGGAAGGACGTAATAAACCATTTTTGATCTTAACTGATTGTGTTCACGTTTACGGCGACTTTCAGACCGCAGTCCACTCACTGGCATTGACTATATATCTTGTATTCTCCGCAGGGAATGGATTCTTTGCTCTGCTGCAAGTCTCCTACTACCACTCTCCCATTGACATATTTTGTTGCTTCCTCTTAGTATCTTTCACTCGACGGTCAATGGTATAGTGTATAGCAGATTGTATAATAATAAATAGTATAAAATTGTAATGTTTAATACAATGTATAAGGTAATATATAGAATTCGTAATTGTATAGTGAATATACAGCAGTGTGATATACAGTAGGGTGGTTAGAATAATACATAGTGTAATATTACACTATGTATTATTCTATAGTAATACAGTATATAATTTAATGTTGGATTTGTCTATGGCAGTATATAGTACGGGGTAGACCCGTGTGATGTAAGGGAAAAAAGTTTAGCTGGAAGCATATTATATTTTTTACAACATAGAATTGTAATGTATTACTTACTGTTAGTAGCTCAGCTTATTGGAGAGTATATTTAGTATACTGATGATACTATGTAGTTTATACTTTAGTTTTTTACATGGTTGTTTAGTTACTGCAGCTACATACTATTAACATTACTTCCCTTTATTAATGCTACTGTTGGGGCCGCTGGTCCCAGAGGTCCCTCCCTGCTGCGTGCCGATGGCAGGGGCTCCGCCGTTTGCCGACCCCTTGCTGGTCTGCGACCAGCTGCTGCTGTCACTGGGCTCATCGCCCGACGGCTCCCCTCCCTGGTCCGCCCCTCCGCGAGCTCGTGTGAGAGGCATAGCTCGCCGCCCGCTCTCGTTCACCTGTAAACGCTGCGTTGTCTCTCCACCAATCACATGCTCTGAACGGGGGTCAGGGGTCGGAGGGCAAATGACGCTACCCTCACACCGCGCGAGTCCCTGCGGCGATAGACGGAGCGGGTACCTGTGGACGCACCGACTATCCCCCCCCCCCCACACTACGAGCGCACACACCTGCACACAGCACCACACGCTTCACTCACTCGTAAGACCACTCGAGGCTGCGCTGGATTATTAATGGTTTATTCTCGGCGACTACGCTTTACTGTTGGGTCGGTATCGATCGGCGTGGCAGGCCTACGTTATCGTCCCTGGGTCTGTACCCGATCTATCGGAGGGATATGTTCTAGGCGGCTCTGGACTCTCTAGTCTCTTTCCTAATACCCCCTTTCCACTTACTCACGATTAGGTGCCCACGGCGTTCTACTGATCCCGTCCTCACTGCGTATCTCGATGCGTCGCACGGACGTCCGAGTCGCTGGGCTGGAAAGCGTCTTGTGGCCTGATTCTGGAGCAAGAGACCATATACCCGTTTGCGTCCCCCTTTTATCGTCCCTACATCAAAGAGATGCCGCCCCGCCCGTCACAGCGCCGGGGTGCGAATTAGCATCGGGGGAGGTCGTCCAATTCCTTTGCCGCAGGAAACCGTGAAGATTATCCCGGTAAGGGCTTCTCGGGTGAAAACCAGTCAGCCAGGTGACCTCCCCTCGGAGCTCTATGGGGGGGGGGGGGGGGGAATTGCGTGCAGGTGTGTTTATGTGAGGTGAGGTGAGGGGGAAGCGGGGTTGGCTCCGTCGCTTGGTGGTGGCGAGGTCGTAGATGGGGCGCCCGCCGAGCGGCTTCGTGGCGGCGGCATCACACTACCCCTATCCCCTCCCTTTGATGCTGCTAATCCTGCATAATGCACGGGCATAATGACTTTGAAACCCCCTGCACACCTACGCATTTCACAAGTAGTGCTAATCACATACCTGCATTTCCCATAAATATGCTAAATTCCTCTTGATATGCAAATTATTTTGTCAAGGCGCCCTTCCCCCCTTCCAACCCAAATTAAATATACGCTCCAAGCGTGGTGGTGTTTCATTCAGACGTTGTCTCCCCGACAGACCTGGTCTTCACCTGAGGACGGCTGCTTGTGTTGTGGCCAAAACGTCGTGAGAATTATTTTATTATGTTTTATTTTTATTATTTTATTACTTCCCTTCTACGTGACTTTACCGAAAGAACCAAGAAGAGAAAAATAAAACTCTATAATAAAAAATTTAAAACGAGCGCACTGAAAAATCGATTCTTGGAATCGTGCAAAGGCATCGAAGGTTGTAGATTCCTTTAGAATAGGCCTATTCCCGTTTAATATAAGTTGGTTATAGAGTTGATATAAACTGCTACGAACAGGAAATAAAAAAACTACTGAAAACTTGAAAGCATAACATATACAAATGAAAAGAAAACTCAGTAATTAAAATGAAACCCAAGCGCGCCAAGATTCGATTCTTTGTGTACGGGTAGTCTATAATGTAGACTGTAGCCTGGTTATTATTATTCTGAGTGAGTGTACTGGCAGTCTATATTGTAGACTGTACAAAGTTATTAAGCTGGGTAAGTGTACTGCCAGTCTGGGTTTAACCAGGCTGCATTGTGTGAGGAGCTCACAAATCCTTGAAAGATGTGGACAAAGTCCCATCGGTGAGCTCTTCGGGCAGGCAAGGCTGCGTTGCCTGAGTCATGCAGCCCGCATGCCCAACCACCGCATGCCTAAACAGCTTTTGTTCGGCCGGATCGAGGTGGCTAAACAGGTGCGGCACGGGCTACAGAAGAGTTGGAGTATTGTGGTACAGGAGGACGTGGAGCTGAGTGGACTTGCTGATCACTGGTACCAGCCGTGTCAAGATCGGCCTCTGTGGAGGAGGCTCCTGAAGGACGCCACTGGGCAGTTGGAGGCAGTCGCCCTCCAACAACAACGGAGAGCGGAGGAGCGACGCTCACAAGAATGAGTGCAGAGCCGGGTAGCTAAAGCACAGCAAGTTGCCACAGTAGGGGGAACAGGTGGTGCATCAGCCAGTCGTCTCAGTCAGTCAACCTGTGCCATTTGGGTCTGTCCCGTGACCTGCCAGCGGGCGTTCGAGACTTCACGTGGCCTCAAGGTGCACATAGCTTGGCACAAGCATTGTGGTGACGTCACCGCCACTTAGTCGTGAATGGCTGTTGTTGTTGTTCAGTCTGTATGTATGTGTGAATCGATATGTGAATTAACTACATGTGTGTCTAAAGTCGATGTCTGTGTGTGCGAGTCCAAGTGTGTGTGTGTGTGCGTGTAGGTCCATGTGTTTCTATGTGTGTGGGTCGATGTCTGTGCGTAAGTCCAATGGTGTGTCTGCCTTTTTCGCCCGGGCAATGCCGGGTACTTACCGCTAGTAAAAAATAATGTTTAAAAATATGTTTTATGATAGAATATAATATTGTCATCAGTATGACATAAGTATACCAAGTTTGCAGTCGATACCACATTGGGAAGTGGGTTAAAATTGAGTTACAAGATTTGAGGATACAACAATGACAACAACAGAGTGAGTTAAATAAAAGCGTGTAAAATAACAACAGCAGCAGCAGCATGAGCAGCCGCGACTCGCCGCTGGGTCGTGGTGACGTCCCAACCAGGGCTTGCGCTATTTTTCGGCGAGGGCCTTTCACACTTGGCAGTTATGCCAAGTAGGCCTCGGCAAGGTAAGGTAATTTACCCTTTTTACCAGGTAAAAGGGTAAGGGTAAAGGTGTCGACATGCCAAGGGGTAAGGCAAAGGGTTGGGTAAAGGTAGCTCGGAAGAATTACCCGGTAGGGTAAAGGTAGCGCGAAGTATTACCCGGTAAATACGGTACCTTGTTTACCACTAAAAGCTCCGTGGCGCAGTCCGTGACCTCCATTTAACAAGTAAAATTAAACAAAACTTTTTTTAAACACGCTTTTATAAAATGTACGAGTAATGGTAGAACTCCACGACTCCAGGAAGTGGCCCCGAAGCTTGCCATAACGTAAGGGACCGTCGGCTATTACAGCCAACGTCAGTTGACCGTGGACAATTAGACCCAAGCCGAAACATAACGTATAAAAAATAACGTTTAAAAAAATATATTTTATCATAGAATATAGTATTGTCATCAGTATGACATGAGTATACCAAGTTTGCAGTCGATACCACATCAGGAAGTGGGTTAAAATTATGTTACAAAATTTGAGGATACAACAACAACAATGACGACAACAACAAGCATATAAAATTGGAATAGTCGAGAGTATTCTATATGAAAAAAGCGCTCTACCTATAGCATTTACCGTTATAAACCTTTTTCATGTGTAGTAGTTCCCCAGTAATTACCCTGTAATCGGGTAATTTGTATGGGGTAAGGGTAAAAGGTAGGCTCGTTGCTTTTTAAATCCTTTATATTAAGTTCGCTTGTTTGCTTGCTTGCGTGCTTGCTTGCTTGCTTACGACCGTGCAAACCTTTCGGTCGTTTTTTAACCCACTTCCCGTGATCCAATCGAGCTGACATTTTGCACACAGACTCGTTGTGCGAGACAATTATTGTTCGTGAAATTTTTTTTCCAAAATTTTACACTGTTTAGGGAAAACAAATTAAATATTTAATTACCAATTGTTTAATACTGCAGACAATCATCTGACCCATAGGTGGCAGCCATCTCAAGCCAGAGGACGAGAGGACTCTAGCCGCCACGCATATAAAGGATTTAGAGTGAAAAACTTTGTTTTTACGGGTTATACTTATTACCTTTTACCTTACCTGCTAAAGGGTAAAAGGTAGGGTAAAGGTAGGCTCGCTGTTTTTACCTTTTAACTTTTACCTTGCCTTGCCGAGGCCTAACGCCAAGTGTGGAAGGCCCTTGCCGTTGGCAGGAGGTCACAGGACAAACCCGGCTGTTATTGGTCAAGTGCATGAGATTACTGGTGCATGCGTGCCACATGTGCTGCACTAACTGGGATGCACACACACAGGCAGAGACAAACATGCACAGAGGCAAAGGTTCCCCGTATAGTCTTAACAAATTGGCGGGGCAAGTGCTGTCAGTGTGTAGCTATGAAGGCCGGCACAGCACAAGGTGGGTGGTCAGCACCACACCCGCTGTTGTATATATGGCTTTTCCCCAGAAAATATATTAAGAGTGATATTGCCTATTTTTTATGTAATTTTTTTCACGTCTGGATTTAGCACGTTCTAAAAAAAAACAGCAATAACTGAGGCGTGAACTCCTCCCTTGAGACAACCAAGGCCAAAGGAGCACCCCCTGCTGTTTAGCCTTCTTATAAAGAGGCATCCGCAGGTCAATTATCCACAAGCCTTGGCTTGAAAAAGTTGTAAAATTGTAATGACCACCACCTCATAGGAATATTTTCAAACATCATGGTAGTAAACTCTAACTTAATATAATGTATTGTTATATTATGATGTAGCTCAGGTCAAAAGGTTGAATTTGATTTTTTAAATATTTTCATTAACAATTACTATTACGCCATACGGTCTGGGATAAGCAGGTAAAACGTAATGATAATTATCCCAGTTGTGCAGCATTAATTATAAGCAGGTAAAACGTAATGATAATGATCACAGTTGTGCAGCATTAATTATTAATTATAATGAATTATAGTTATTAATTATAATTAATGCTGCACAACTGGGATAATTATCATTAAGTTTTTCCTGCGTATCCCATTATAATGCAAGGAGTGACCCAGGGAATTTTCGAGAAGCAAGGGAGGATCCCATGGCAAATACTGGGCAAAGAGACAATAATGTCCCTTGCCGTTTCACTCTGAATTAAACCGGGTGCCTGGAAAGTTGAAAGGTTCAAATTCTAAACAAAAACCACGACATTTCGATCGCAACACAAGCGGTCATCAGGAAAAATTGGATTAGCCTCTAAAGGCAAACTGTTTATCAAGGTTTAGAGATGGGCGTAGCCCAAGTGTGTCAGCAGCATGGCGGGGCAGCTAGTTGTTTTTTCTTTATTTATTATTATTATGTTTCTATCTAAGTGACTTTACCGAAAGAACCAAAGAATATTAATTCCTGCATTCACGAAAGTTTTAAGTCAAAAGGCTACAGACACACCACACTTTGGGGCAATTAAGAACATCTGCGTCCACAAGCCTTGAGATGACCTCCGGAGGAAGGCGGGAAGTATGGCCGAGGTGACAATCACTGACTCAGGATATCCAGGCAGCCAGTTCAAAAGGTCCGCTAAAAACTGACCAAATGAATGCGTGGGGCATAACGGTGGAAGGGAATTTCATAGGGGTTAGAGCATCAGGCGCCAGGAGGTCTGCGGAGCCAGAACCAGGAATTCACTCGGGGACCGACCAGATGCACCACGTGTGCAAAGATGAGAGGATGTTGGGCCATAAGATGTCCTAGGTAATTAACCACATGAGCTAGAAATCCTATATAAACAGCACTCAAAATCATACAAGTCAGTCTTGCAACGGCAAACTCCAGGGGGTGGTCCCCGTAAACAACCAGAGAGTTGAGTTTTGCAGAGGCAAAGGCTCTGTGTCGCTAAGTGTTAAGTTCTGCGCTGACAGACTAAGTATTGCTGAAAGTTTTAGTCTACGTTTTTCCTCATCTTTTGAGTCACTTGCAGCGTCAAGGATTTAGAGAAGTTGAACTGTACTAAGCTAAGAATTGTGAGAAGCTAAGAGGTGTGAAAATACATTTTCATATAATACTGATAAGTTAAGTGGAGATTTTAGTTATACACTAATATCAAGTGTACATGAAGTGTTGTCCAAGCTATTGGCTGGAAAAGTTCTGTTTATCCAAGTCCAGGGGCGGTTTCTTCATTAGGGCGATTGGGCGACGCACCACCAATGTCATTCAACCACAGAGTCACGCTAGCCGTCACTGTGCCTCTGGATATAGTCCAATCAGCGTCATGTCACGTTCTGTGGAGTACCCCCTCTTTTTGGGCGATTTCACTCCGGCTGAGAATCGCCCCGAGTGGCCCCATAGACTTACATTCAAAGATGTTTGTTTTCGAACGGCGGGCGCTGCAATGCATTCTCTATGGCTTCCGGGAGGGCTCGCCCTAACGTGCTAACGTCATCATACGCAAGCACGTTTCATCCAACAATATAATTTATCGCCACCTCGTGGAATCTTTAATAAAATAAACTTGAGTGGTTTGTTTTAATAGTGAGTATAGAAACAAGATGTATTGTAAGAGTCACTTTATTTTTCATTAATATTAAAGAAGTGAAGTTGCCTTTACATACTTAAGCTGTTAATTTATCCATTGCATGGGTGGACCTTATCCTTATCAATCATCCAGACATTTGCCCCCCTCCTGAGAGATTTTGCAGGAGCCGCCACTGTCCAAGTCACTGATACTCTTGACGATACAAGTTTTGATGAGTTATGAAGAGAGCGAGGAGGAGGAGCAGCAGACCTCCCGAGGGAGAGGAGGGAGGGGGGCACTAAGAGCATTCCGACTGCTGATCGAGCCCGGCGTGCAGATAACCTGCACCTGTGCATCGCAGCCAGCTGACCACGAGCGTGCCGACTCGGAAGCCCCGAGCACCCTCCAAAAGTGTGTGGATCGAGCACGATGCACAGACAACCGTGCGAAGGAGCAAGCGAGCAGCACTAGAGCTGTGGACGAGGCCTACCGTTGTACACAGCGTGCGGCGGCCCCCAACAAGCTGCTCAAGTAAATCCTTACGATCCACTCGCACAGCGTGCGGTGGGCCTTCATCCAGCAGTGGATTTAAGCAGCAAAACAACTCGAGTGCTAATGTTATGGACAGAGCACGGCTCTCCCTCAGGGCAGCAGTGGAGAGAGCACGGCTCTGCCTCAATCTCACTCACCCGTCTCCTCTGAGCTGCATGCGATTGTGAGTGAGCCGTGTGTGAGTGAGTGAGCTGTGTATGAGTGAGCCGTGTGTGTGAGTGAGCCGTGAGTGAGCCGTGTGTGAGCTGTGTGTGTGAGTGAGCTGTGTGTGAGCTGTGTGTGTGAGTGAGCCGTGTGTGTGAGTGAGCCGTGTGTATGAGTGAGCCGTGTGTGTGAGTGAGCCGTGTGTGTGAGTGAGCCGTGTGTGTGAGTGAGCCGTGTGTGTGAGTGAGCCGTGAGTGAGTGAGCCGTGTGTGAGTGAGCCGTGTGTGTGAGTGAGCCGTGTGTGTGAGTGAGCCGTGTGTGTGAGTGAGCCGTGTGTATGAGTGAGCCGTGAGTGAGTGAGCCGTGTGTGAGTGAGCCGTGTGTGTGAGTGAGCCGTGTGTGTGAGTGAGCCGTGTGTGTGAGTGAGCCGTGAGTGAGTGAGCCGTGTGTGAGTGAGCCGTGTGTGTGAGTGAGCCGTGTGTGTGAGTGAGCCGTGTGTGTGAGTGAGCCGTGTGTGTGAGTGAGCCGTGTGTGTGATGAGCCGTGAGTGAGTGAGCCGTGTGTGAGTGAGCCGTGTGTGTGAGTGAGCCGTGTGTGTGAGTGAGCCGTGTGTGTGAGTGAGCCGTGTGTGTGAGTGAGCCGTGTGTGTGAGTGAGCCGTGAGTGAGTGAGCCGTGTGTGTGAGTGAGCCGTGTGTGAGTGAGCCGTGTGTGTGAGTGAGCCGTGTGTGAGTGAGCCGTGTGTGTGAGTGAGCCGTGTGTGAGTGAGCCGTGTGTGTGAGTGAGCCGTGTGTGAGTGAGCCGTGTGTGTGAGTGAGCCGTGTGTATGAGTGAGCCGTGTGTGAGTGAGCCGTGTGTGAGTGAGCCGTGTGTGTGTGTGAGCCGTGTGTGTGAGTGAGCCGTGTGTGTGAGTGAGCCGTGTGTGAGTGAGCCGTGTGTGTGAGTGAGCCGTGTGTGTGAGTGAGCCGTGTGTGTGAGTGAGCCGTGTGTGTGAGTGAGCCGTGTGTGTGAGTGAGCTGTGTGTGAGTGAGCCGTGTGTGTGAGTGAGCCGTGTGTATGAGTGAGCCGTGTGTGAGTGAGCCGTGTGTGTGAGTGGGCCGTGTGTGTGAGTGAGCCGTGTGTGTGAGTGAGCTGTGTGTGAGTGAGCCGTGTGTGTGAGTGAGCCGTGTGTATGAGTGAGCCGTGTGTGAGTGAGCCGTGTGTGTGAGTGAGCCGTGTGTGTGAGTGAGCCGTGTGTGTGAGTGAGCCGTGTGTGTGAGTGAGCTGTGTGTGAGTGAGCCGTGTGTGTGAGTGAGCCGTGTGTATGAGTGAGCCGTGTGTGAGTGAGCCGTGTGTGTGAGTGAGCCGTGTGTGTGAGTGAGCCGTGTGTGTGAGTGAGCTGTGTGTGAGTGAGCCGTGTGTGTGAGTGAGCCGTGTGTATGAGTGAGCCGTGTGTGAGTGAGCCGTGTGTGTGAGTGGGCCGTGTGTGTGAGTGAGCCGTGTGTGTGAGTGAGCTGTGTGTGAGTGAGCCGTGTGTGAGTGAGCCGTGTGTATGAGTGAGCCGTGTGTATGAGTGAGCCGTGTGAGTGAGTGAGCCGTGTGTGTGAGTGAGCCGTGTGTGAGTGAGCCGTGTGTGAGTGAGCCGTGTGTGTGAGTGAGCCGTGTGTGTGAGTGAGCCGTGTGTGTGAGTGAGCCGTGCGTGAGTGAGCCGTGTGTGTGAGCCGTGTATGAGTGAGCCGTGTGTGTGAGTGAGCCGTGCGTGAGTGAGCCGTGTGTGAGTGAGTGAGCCGTGTGTGTGAGTGAGCCGTGTGTGTGAGTGGGCCGTGTGAGTGAGTGAGCCGTGTGAGTGAGTGGGCCGTGTGAGTGAGTGAGCCGTGTGTGTGAGTGAGCCGTGTGTGTGAGTGAGCCGTGTGTATGAGTGAGCCGTGTGTGAGTGAGCCGTGTGTGTGAGTGGGCCGTGTGTGTGAGTGAGCTGTGTGTGTGTGAGTGAGCCGTGTGTGTGAGTCAGCCGTGCGTGAGTGAGCCGTGTGTGTGAGTGGGCCGTGTGTATGAGTGAGCCGTGTGTGTGAGTGAGCCGTGTGTGTGAGTGGGCCGTGTGTGTGAGTGAGCCGTGTGTGTGAGTGAGCCGTGTGTGTGAGTGAGCCGTGTGTGTGAGTGGGCCGTGTGTGTGAGTGAGCCGTGTGTGTGAGTGAGCCGTGTGTGTGAGTGAGCCGTGTGTGTGAGTGAGCCGTGTGTGAGTGAGCCGTGTGTGTGAGTGAGCCGTGCGTGAGTGAGCCGTGCGTGAGTGAGCTGTGTGTGAGTGAGCTGTGTGTGTGAGTGAGCTGTGTGTGTGAGTGAGCCGTGCGTGAGTGAGCCGTGCGTGAGTGAGCCGTGCGTGAGTGAGCCGTGCGTGAGTGAGCCGTGTGTGTGAGTGAGCCGTGTGTGTGAGTGAGCTGTGTGTGTGAGTGAGCTGTGTGTAAGTGAGCCGTGCGTGAGTGAGCCGTGTGTGAGTGAGCCGTGTGTGCGAGTGAGCCGTGTGTGCGAGTGAGCCGTGTGTGTGAGTGAGCCGTGTGTGAGTGAGCCGTGTGAGTGAGCTGTGTGTGAGTGAGCCGTGTGTGTGAGTGAGCTGTGTGTGAGTGAGCCGTGTGTGAGTGAGCCGTGTGTGTGAGTGAGCCGTGTGTGTGAGTGAGCCGTGTGTGAGTGAGCTGTGTGAGTGTGAGTGAGCCGTGTGTGAGTGAGCCGTGTGTATGAGTGAGCTGTGTGTGAGTGAGCCGTGTGAGTGAGCCGTGTGAGTGTGAGTGAGCCGTGTGTATGAGTGAGCTGTGTGTGAGTGAGCCGTGTGTGAGTGAGCCGTATGAGTGAGCCGTGTGAGTGAGTCGTGTGTGAGTGAGCCGTGTGAGCCGTGTGTATGAGTGAGCCGTGTGTGTGAGTGAGCCGTGTGTGAGTGAGCCGTGTGTGTGAGTGAGCCGTGTGTGTGAGTGAGCCGTGTGTGAGTGAGCCGTGTGTATGAGTGAGCCGTGTGTGTGAGTGAGCCGTGTGTGAGTGAGCCGTGTGTGTGAGTGAGCCGTGTGTGAGTGAGCCGTGTGTGAGTGAGCCGTGTGTGAGTGAGCCGTGTGTGAGTGAGCCGTGTGTGTGAGTGAGCCGTGTGTGTGAGTGAGCCGTGTGTGTGAGTGAGCCGTGTGTGTGAGTGAGCCGTGTGTGAGTGAGCCGTGTGTGAGTGGATAGACCGTGAACTTGCCGTGGCTGCGTCTCCGGCGCTGTGGCAGCGATGTTGCTGCGGGGCGCACCACAACACGAAAAGTGGGCAGCTCGCGGTCACGTGACGCACTTCAACCAATCCGGGGGCGTTAATCACAGTCACAGAACGACATATCTGGGCTATTATAAATGTGTATACTTGTTTCTTTTATCATTTCATGCGGATTGATGAGTACGTATATTGACGTGGGTACTGTCGTTGCTATTAATTCCTGTTGATCAGAGGTGGATGTTAGAGGAAGTGAGATTAAATTTGCTTATATTAAAAACAGGTTCCGAGTGTTTATTTCCTAGATTCGTGCATCATTGTCGTAGTGATGAATCTTGCGGTGAGATCTGAATCCCGAGACCTGACATAATTACACATCATTATTGTTAAGGCAAGAATCATGAATGGTAATCATTAATGTATCACGATTGATGATACATACCCCTAGACAACGAGAGAGTCAATAATAAACACACACACATAATCACTCTTGCGTAATCACACACAATAATCACACACATAATCACATACACACATTACTCATTCATGTTTCACACGCACATTCTTAATTACACTGAACACACATTTATAGTTGATCACACTTACATTAACATAATTTTCACATTACAATTTTTATGTATGTATTTTGGATTTTTTTCCATAATTTTTTTATAACAATATATAAAACAGTCCGAGGCAGCCGACAGCATCGACCTCTTCCCTGCCACGTGCCTTGATGTCACTTCCCAGGGCACACTCGCCACTGCACGCTGGTGGTCGCCTGCTTGTTTATCCCAGCTTGCAAGTGTGTTGAGGGTGGAGAATATCTATTGATAGCTATGATCCTCCATTTCCTATTATTCTGTGAGCCATTTGGACTGAGTTTGAGGTTGGTGCAAAAGCACCAAACAGGAACGGCAGAAGCAAAAGCTGCAGGAGCAGCAGCAACAGTGGCCTCGTGTTGATATAAAAGGAGACTCGGAGCTGTTGCGGTCGGGATCTCCGTCTGATATCAAGCGAACGTGTCTTCAATAAAGTGCCATCTCAAGAGAAGTGTGTCAAGTCGTCATTACACTGATTTTATACAATAGATTAGAAGTGCGCTTGCACTTAGTCTAAAACTATGGAAATAAAACAAAGACGGCTGCAGGGATGATGGTTGAGTCGAATGAAGAGCAACAGGAGTGAAGGATCGAGGATATCTGGAGCCGCATGCGGTGCTATAAGGACTGCTTCTTGATGTTATTTATTAAGGACCACCGTCTCGAATGCACATGGCATTGCGGCTCTTGAAATATTGAGGGGGGGGGGGGGGTTATCGAATTCGAACAAAAACTCTCTTCCTGTTATTTTGGTTTCCGACCCCTGGGTCTGGAATCAGCAGGGAGAGCTTGGTGAATCGGCAAAGCGTTTGACAAATAAATTAGTATTAGTACACTCACCCCCACAATAACACATTCCTGCGGAGGGAGCTGGTAGGAACGTTGGGTTGCTCGGTCAATGGCTAGGGTCAACGGCGGCGTGGTGTATTCCGCAAATATGGCCGACTGTGAGGGCGGGCACAAGCCGGCGTGAGTAGGTTAAACGTTGAGTTTTATAAGGGCACCACGGGGTGACCAGCCCCTCCCCACCCAGCCCCACCTCTCCCACCCAGCCCCTCCCCGTCCTCCCCACCCAGCCCCTCCCCACCCTCCCCTCCCCACCCAGCCCCTCCCCACCCTCCCCTCTCCACCCAGCCCGACCCCTCCCATTTTTTGATTCACGACGGACGGACACAATAATCCCCTGTGGGCTGGTGGAACCAGGTGGTTCCTACCAGTATAAGTCTACACGTGTTCAGGGTTGGTTGAATGTGCTGCTGGTGGAAGCTCAGGTAAATAAAAAGTTTACTACAATTGTAATTTATATTTAGAAAAGTGTTATTGTTTAGAGCCCGATGACGTTGTTAATGCCTGATTTTATCATGCTAATGAGCATGAAGAGGAGCTGAATTTCCACTACGATCTTTATCAATTATTCAGGATACTCGTCCTTGATGAATAATATAAGAACTGAAATCATTGTTGCAAGGTGGCTGCGCCTCATTGGCAGGTGTCGGCACAGGTGGTGTATTTGCCAGTTATCTCAGTCCAATTAACTCCATGGCACTTGGGTTTGTCCCGTGACCTGCCAGCGAGCGTTAAACACTTCATGTGGCGTCAAAGTTCACATAGCCTGATCTCGCCTCTGCCGCAAAGTGGCAAATGGCGGTTATTGTTGGTGGAGGCAGAGCTTACCAGACCCCTTCGGGGTCTGGAAGAGAAAATTCTCACTTGTGGTGGGCCGAGTACCTCTGAAGGAGGAGACTGTGGACCATTGTGGCAGGTAGGGTGGGCCCATGCGTGGGAAAAGACGACACCATTCATTAAGCAGAACCGTGTGAGATCGTGAGTGGGTACATTCACTTTTCTGATGATGAGGATATCCTTGAAAGTTGTGCACACCCGTATCTTACAGTACATGGAGTTATAAGCCATAGTTAATATTAACTCAAGCCGTGGTATCAGAGACATTTAAACCCTGCTCAATAATTGCACGAGTCCCAATACATTAAAAGCAGTTTTACCAAATAATTATGAATTGAAGCATGTCAAATGTGGCGCAGTAGGCGATGGAAGGTGGCTCCAGCTACCCTGTAACCCTAGGTATTGGCAGAACATCATAATGGTTTTAACTCAATATATCATGCTAACGTTCACGAATATATCACAGTGGATCATGATTTGGCTATAGGCAGTGTGGAATGATCAGTGCCATAGAGACTGACAAATATGTACTATTACGTGCTTTTAACCATTAAAATGCCAACACATTGACTGAAAATGTCATTGGAAGAGACGGTCAAAGTTCTGAAGGTGAATACATGTATAACATTATTTTTGTGCTTTCATATGATTTAACACCTTTAATTATTTAAAGAGGTCAAACTCAGCAAACCCCCCCCCACCCCCTGCAAGTTTTTTCCACTTTAGTTTTCTAAAAGTTCACTGAATGCCGTCACACTTCTCAAAATGGTCAGTGGTTCCTGCTCCACGTGCTCCCCTTGTACAAGATGGTGGCTCTACAATTTTTATACTAATATTTTGTGATATTCTGAATTGTCACCAGAATGTTGTTGGATATATTGAAGCAAAAAACTATTTTATGTTTTTTTTTTATTCTGGCCAATTTTTTTCATACCATTCCTCGTTTCATTCCTTGAAATGCGTTCATGTCATGTGATCTATTCCCGTCCATAAGGGGAGCAGAGAAGTACAATACAATAATATATATTGCTGCCCATCACATTGGTTGTGCATGGTGGTTGCCAATCCATGGCACCATTTACGCTCAACGCTGCTTAGAAAAGACCAGGAACATCCTCGGTGATATTGTCATGGATATACGATCTCCAGGGACATTAAATGTTACATTAACCCACAAAACATTGCATATTTTGCATTCAACATGCATTCATTTAATATTTTAATAACAATACAATTTTTACATACAACATAAAGTAACAATGCAATTCTGAAGCTCCACAAACAGTTAACATGGGATGGGTGCAATTAACTTAATTTTCATTAGTTACAACAAATGAATCGCCTCACAGTTTAAATAAATCCATATACAAGAATAAACTATGAGTGTAAGACGAACAGTCCAGCATGGCATGCATAGAAGCTGCGTGCAAAGATACAAAATGCTTAGAAGGTACTGTATATGCATTCCAATTAACCATAATAAAATTGCTTTACAAATTAAATGTACATAATTGGAAGCCACATCTGCATGCGGTCTAATAACAGAAAATGTGTGCCAATATTTCTCAGATACTCTACATTTTACAAACACAACTTCCTTTGGGAAACCTGGCAAGGAACTATTGACCTTTATTTTTTCTCAGAAAACCTTGATGTCTGTACTTGCATACTGGAGTACTTTTTTTAGGTATTTATTTGCAATGGTTGTGTTATAAGTAGACTGCTCCAACATAGGAATATGGAATTTCATCTATTAGGTCAGGGCCGCCAAAAAATGAGCACTATCAAATACTTTGAAGACGGTTTGAAATGTAAAATAATCGCTATTACACTAACACAGTGACCTTTTATTGCAAATAATGTCACAGGATCTTAACTGTATTCTACACAGCAGATGATGGATGTGCTTTAGTAATTCTCTCAATTACCATACAGCTTTCAGAATCAAACCATTGTGCACTGAGCATCCCAACCAATAGGCGTTTCACTCGCTATCGTATGTACAAAATAATGTAACACAAGAAGGTGATTGTTTTGAACACTTGAAAAACAGTGATCGACTTTAGTGGCAGCTGCCTTGGTTAGATCACTTGGCTCAATTGGAAGATATCGAGCCAAATGATGTTTGTTCTTCATCATAGCATACATTGAGTTGAAATCTCTGCAGGGGTCAGTTCAGCATATCATCCATTCACGTTCAATAGTAGTACCACTTTGGTCGTTCTAGGGGTCTAGACCCTGCCACAACAATTTCCACTGCTGGTGCAAGACCATCAATATACATTAATGGTGCAACATTGTTCATTCTGCAACAGTGGGACTTTGATTTTTCCTCTAAAGTTTACATTTTTTCACAAAACCGCATTTAGCCAAATACATTTTTTTTATCGATTCACAGATGTGATGAATGGAAATGTAGACTTTAATACTGTTCGTTATTATCATACGTATAAAAAATGTAACGTTTTTCTCAAATCACTAAAAGCCTTACAAAATCATATAACTTAAAAAAACACTGACCGTTTATACAACTCCTAACTTCAAACATTTAAATTAATTCACATTTAACTAAATATGTCCTCCAATTTATAATCAACCACATAACCAGTGGAAAAAAACAATTAAATTACTGTGCCTAAAAAAACAGCAATCTTCACAACAATATTTACAGAAGTTTTAATTGTTGAGGATCTAAATCGTCAGGGTCAAAACTTCGAAAACATTATCATGGTGATGTTTGTATTATAACTGCCAATAACATTACTGTTATTAATTGATGAAGTCAGGAATCATTACTCTAATCCAGTGGAATTTTAGTAATGTCTAAATTGGCACGTGCGATTATTTAAATTGCACGGCGCGTGTGACTGTGATTGGTTCGTGGCAGCCATATCGAGGCACCAGCGGCAGGTCCAAGTTTCTGCGTGGTATGTTGCAGCCCAGTAATGTTTGCCCACGTCAATGCTGGCAGGAAGGCCTCCAATCCAGTCAGCTCTAGAGGGTATTTGTACCACTCTTCCCGGCTGACCGCACGCGTTGGAAAAGGTGGGAGTTACCAACACTTTACCCCACCACACAGAATCCGTTGATTGATGGTGTTTATACCACATTGGGTGCAGTGGTAGGGGATTTAAGAAACTTGGCCCTTGTTTCAGCTGCCGTGCCCGGAGATTGAATCAGTTGGCTATAACATGTCAGTAACCTTCGTTTCTCGGTTAACTGTTATCGGGGTTATTGCTAGACCTTTTTTAAATATGTGCGGCAAACTGGTAACCGTTTCTTTACCACGTTTTTCATGCGATTAACGGTCATTAAATAATTGGACATTGTACAATGCTAATTATTACTAGGTGTCCATAATTCGAGTTTCATTATACCCACCATGTATCCCTGCGTCGATCCAATGTGATCCAGGTTCTATGAATACTTCACAGATGTTTATGTTGATTGAGATAAAACGTCAATTATATCACAATTCACATTACAAAAATGTTGCCTAACAAAGGAAAAGTATGAGCCACTACTTTCCTGCCGTTGTTTAGTAAACTGTTTATCTTATTATTATTTTTTAGTCAAATAAGATTTTTCAGTAACTTTAATCAAATTAAAACAGCGTAACCAAGCCAGGAACAATATCTATTCCTATCACACGATTGACACCAAACTGCAATTATTTAATATATCACAAAATTGTAATCCTATTTACTACTATTGATTGTTCAAGATCATGTCTCAAAAATGTAATATGACCCTGGCATGAATTAGGTTGTTCGTGACTGAACAAGGGTTGAGAGCACACAAGTCAGGTTTGCGATTATTTTCAAGAACGAATTTGTTTAACGTCGTGGTCCAGTGCAGCACCTCCAGCCACTGCAAGGGTGTCGCATGAACTCCATGAACACAACATGCGTTGGGTATTTTCAATCGGATTGAAACGAAGCAATTCTCGTGTGCACAATGTGAAAGCAGGCATCACGAGCACAAGAATCGAGTTTTAACGAAGAACAAATGTATTATTGGCTGGTTACGAAGACGTCTTGCTCTGCACATGAATAACAAGTTGATTTCCACCTAACGGGGGTCAATATAGATTTCTTACATTAAAAAAAACTTTAAAAAAATTATACTCATTAACCCATTATCAATTAGAAATTCAAAGTATTTTACCCACAAAAAGACAAATAATTCCCCAAAGCTAAGAACACAACCACGGTCCTTCACGTGTGAAGCAAGGCTCTGTCCTGCCCCTTCGCCTCTCTCCAGGGAGATGGTGTTTTCACCGTTCTTAATCTATCAAACATGTTTTATGTTCCATGGATTTCTTTTGCCACAAAATCCAATTGGGTTCAAGTCCAAGCCAAATGTGCACCCATAATTGTTGTGTTGCATTAATACTTTCATGTTTTATTAAACGTAAAATGGTAATGTATTGATTTGGTGAAAGTCAAACC
Source organism: Lethenteron reissneri (assembly GCF_015708825.2). NCBI lineage: Eukaryota > Metazoa > Chordata > Hyperoartia > Petromyzontiformes > Petromyzontidae > Lethenteron > Lethenteron reissneri. Next base: position 2,889,991 of record NC_083842.1, on the reverse strand, counting down.
AATTTATTGCTATTGATTGTTGCAGATGACCTTTTTTTATCAACAAAAGTAACACGACCTGGCATGAATCAGGTTGCAATTTAACTAAGATGCTGTCTCCTGCTTTCAAAGTGCTCATACATTCCCTAAAAAAAATGTTACGTATTGAAAAAAGAGAATGATAAGCACGTATCATGTGTGAACGTCGTAATTGGTCGTAGAATAAGGCAGATACATTTGATGCAAGCCAGTGAAAGCACAATTTTGACCAAGGACAGTGCAACATAAACCTTTTGCAACTATCTACATCACTTTACACATCTTATCACTTTGGTGGTGATAAATAGATTTGTAACTTCCATTTATCATCTTTCCTCATTATTGAATCACAGTGATTTTCATTTTGGAAGGTAACTGGACTAGCATATTTACAGACAGCATTGACAAAACACAACTCGGATAGAATAGATCGTATGATAGTTCCTGGAATTTTCAGGATAAGTTTGTACACATGACGACAAGAAATGTTTCAAGTACACAGCAAACAAACCATTTAAACAGTCCATGCGTGTGAACAAATATGTATTGAAATGCTTAAGATAACAATAAAGTGTAACAATACATGATGCTAAAAAAGAATATATTGGCACTGAACGATGAATATACAAACACAGTAACCTCATTATATGTGGAATCCAGAAAATGGAATTTATGTCCATAAACAAACCAATCTGTGCAATATTTTACACCAGCAGGGCATGGCAGGAAGACAAAAGTAGCGTAGTTATGGAAATTATCAGCTCTCTTCTTCCGTGGACCGGACATCAGATTTGAGCCGAACAAACTCCTTGGCAACCTCGTCGCTCGTGCGCTGAGAGAGGATCCGTAGAATGGTGAGTCCCGTTTCATCCATATTGACCGACTTACGCAGGGGGCAGCAGCACGTGCAGCTGCCCTTCTCTTGGATCTCGCGCAGCTGCAGGACACTCAGTCCAATGACCCGGTCGTCACGTGCAAAGCAGTAGTCTTTGACGAGCAGCTGCAGCTCATAGAACTCGAATCCGGATGAACTTCCCAGGGAGCTGCACACGAAGATATGAATTGTTAATGCATGTGTACGTGCACTTGCACGTATACATCAATGAACTGAAATACACAATGAGCAGCGATAAACTAATAAAAATCAAGGAAAGATATGACGGTTAACACCATTTTTGATTTAAAGCTTTCGTGACTGCAGGGATTCATCTTCTTGGTTCTTTCGGTAAAGTCACGTAGAAAGGAAGTAATAAAATAATAAAAATAAAACATAATAAAATTATTCTCACGACGTTTCGGCCACAACGCAAGCAGCCGTCCTCGACGGACCTGGTTTTCACCTGAGGACGGCTGCTTGCGTTGTGGCCGAAACGTCGTGAGAATAATTTTATTATGTTTTATTTTTATTATTTTATTACTTCCTTTCTACGTGACTTTACCGAAAGAACCAAGAAGGTTAACACCATATTATATTGTGCATTGCACTCCTGACGTATGAATTTTTTTTCAGATTTATTCTAAATTGCTGAAAAATCCACACGTTTAGACCATCGCTGACTCTTCCAGCTGTGCTGGGCATTGCAGATTTTCCTTTGCTCTTTTTCCAAACGTTATTTATGTTCTGCGTGCGTTTGACCAAAATTAACTCATAACACATTTGTTGGTCATCATTTCCATAGTTGTACGGAAGTCCAGGCTGTCGATGATGGGATACCACAACCTAAACACAGTTGGGCAGAATAGGCTCATACTGTGTCGGAGTACAAAGCTGAAGCTGTTGAGATTCTGAATTTTAATATGGGCAGCCACCTGTAGTCAAAAAGAATCCAGCATTAATCATTAACACTGCTTTATAAAAAACGGGAACGCTCCGGGAACCAGATGGTTATAACTCTGGACTTCTTAAAATAAACAGGACTCATTTCTGGCACGCAATTAACGGACTTTTTCATAATTATTCATACATAAATCAATTACCGCAATTACAGAATGAAGCGCCAATCATTGTTTTATTTTATAAAGGGAGATAAAACAAACTTGAAGAACCACATGACCTATTATCCTCTTTAATTGTTCACTGACATCACTGGAAACAATATAATTCACTAATAGAGGCCAACTAACCATACCAAAAAGCAGATTTAGGAAGGATTCTATAATCGACCACATGGACATACTATCAATCAGATTCGTAAAAATACTTATACATTTCAACTGCCATTGTACCAAGACTTTATATACAATGAAAAAAGCATCCGACTCATTAGAATAGATGGTCATTCAATCTCTTACAAATGCAGGCATGAATAAAACATATAAAAATAAAATAAATTCACAAAATGTATGTTGAGCTTCTTTCGCACCGTACGTAGCCGACCTTGCTCATTGGAATAACTACATTAAGAATACATGAAGAAAGTACCCAAACACTTATTAAGTGGAGAGTCGGTGAGATGACAAGCTTTCCCAAATATATTCTCAGCAACATTGTATGTGTACTTGCAACAGCTAAGACCAAAATTAAAAATGAAATATAATTGAAAGTACAGTATAATGATGAAATTTCAATGGAGTACTGCATGATGGAGAATACAGTGCTTAATATTATTCCGAATAAGATATTTATAAGGAGAATCCGAGTCTCACTGCAATCATTAGTATGTGTTTAGGTTTTATTCCACCCTTTTTGTCATCATCAAATAACAGCAAATCTTTCAACTAAACACATCAAAGAAACGAGATTTTTTTTTTCTTGCAGACACATAAATCTGGGCACTGCCTCTTACTCCGAACAGGAGCTCAAGTTTTTCATCCAATATACTCAAAAATATATATTCCAAAAAAATTCACCTGAGAAATAAGCCTCTCCTTTTTGGACATGAGACTGTTGGACAAAGCAACACTTACACTCTCCCTGGCTTTTACACGTGAGTTCACCCTGCCCAAACCGAGTGGGCAATTCCATATTTAGAGTTTCCCCTGCCTTTGCTGTCTGTGGAATGAGGATAAAGTTTGGAACCAGGGCATTGAAATTAAGGCTGTTTTCACTCGCCAATTCCCCATCAACATCAGAATCTTTATCAGATTGGAGGAATCCGATGCCATCGGGGTCGCGAATAATACGACTTATTCTGTGTCTGCCTCGACTCTTTCTCAACGGCCTGTTTAAGAGTCTAATTCTAGATTTGAAGCTTTCGTGACTGCAAGGATTCATATGCTTAGGTTTTTTCGGTAAAGCCACGTAGGTAAAATTTTTTTATTAAAATTAATAAAAGTAAAATAAAATAAAAATCACGACGTTTTGATTGCAACACAAGCAATCATCATCAGGTATAAATGAAATAGCAACAAAAAATTCTAACCAGAAAAACTATAGACAGACATATAAGCAGACAGATATCACCAAGATACATAGAGAGAGAGTAACACAGGTACAGAGAGGGAGATCTTCTCTGTGGAGTGGCCTTAAATAGGCAGAGGGGGCGGTGGCAGAGAGATGGAGGGGTTAGAGACAAAATTAACATGTCAATGAGTGCGGAAAACGCGTAAAAAATTAACATGTCAATGAGTGCGGAAAACGCGTAAAAAATTAACATGTCAATGAGTGCGGAAAACGCGTAAAAAATTAACATGTCAATGAGTGCGGAAAACGCGTAAAAAATTAACATGTCAATGAGTGCGGAAAACGCGTAAAAAATTAACATGTCAATGAGTGCGGAAAACGCGTAAAAAATTAACATGTCAATGAGTGCGGAAAACGCGTAAAAAATTAACATGTCAATGAGTGCGGAAAACGCGTAAAAAATTAACATGTCAATGAGTGCGGAAAACGCGTAAAAAATTAACATGTCAATGAGTGCGGAAAACGCGTAAAAAATTAACATGTCAATGAGTGCGGAAAACGCGTAAAAAATTAACATGTCAATGAGTGCGGAAAACGCGTAAAAAATTAACATGTCAATGAGTGCGGAAAACGCGTAAAAAATTAACATGTCAATGAGTGCGGAAAACGCGTAAAAAATTAACATGTCAATGAGTGCGGAAAACGCGTAAAAAATTAACATGTCAATGAGTGCGGAAAACGCGTAAAAAATTAACATGTCAATGAGTGCGGAAAACGCGTAAAAAATTAACATGTCAATGAGTGCGGAAAACGCGTAAAAAATTAACATGTCAATGAGTGCGGAAAACGCGTAATAAAGTAAGCAAGTTTGAACATTAGGAGAGAGGGAGAAAGAACACACTAAATTAAATAACCTAGCAAAATATCGAAATGTTATGTAATACAACACAGAGAGTCGGTCAACACACAATTAACGCATAGCCTGGTCGATTACGTATTTCAAAGATTGCTAAGTTAGAATTTAAGTGTGAAAATTCCAAAGAAAGACAAAACATAAAACAAAAGGAACGGAGACACACAGACAGAGCAGAACATAAGAACGACAAAAAACGAAAAAAAAATGATGAGCCCGATTCATGTTTCTGGGGAAAGGAAGTTGCTACCGGGAATTGGATGAACCAATCAGATCCCAATTGAGTTAAATCCGAAATTCAGCTGAGCCGAAACCAAATCGGAAACTTTATTACTTGAATTTTGACTTAAAACTTTCGTGACTGTAGGAATTAATATTATTTGGTTCTTTGGGTAAAATCACGTAGATAGAAAAAATAACAATAAAAATAAAGTGAATACAAATATCACGACGTTTCGATCGCAACACAAGCGGCCGTCGTCAGGATAAGGGGTTAGCCTCTAAAGGCAAACTGTTTATAAAGGTTTGGAGATGGGCGTAGCCCAAGTGTGTCAGCAGCACCAGCAGCATGGGCGGGGCAGCAATGCCAATGCAGCAGCAATGCCAAAGCAGCAACAATACCAGTGCAGCAGCAATGCCAATGTAGCAGCAATGCCAATGCAGCAGCAATGCCAGTGCAGCAGCAATGCCAATGCAGCAACAATGCCAATGCAGCAGCAATGCCAATGCAGCAACACTGCCAATGCAGCAGCAATGCCAATGCAGCAACAATGCCAATTCAGCAGCAATGCCAATGCACCAGCAATGCCAATGCAGCAGCAATGCCAATGCACCAGCAATGCCAATGCAGCAACACTGCCAATGCAGCAGCACTGCACCCTGCTCTACAAACCATACTGCTGATGTGGAGGTTGATTGACAAGAAAATACAAGTAAGTCATGACCCAAAGTGGTTGATGACATCTTTCCAATGAATGCTGAGTCTATAACCTTCCTTTCCTCTCGGTTGAAAATGTGTCTGTGTCTGTATATATGGATGGCTTCATGAATTAATCTTTGTTGATAGCCAGTAGGCTTGCAAAGTACCAATCAATTTCGTGTGGGCCAGGTGCATTAAAATAATGATCAGCCACTGCAAAAGTATTAGTCCTACCATGTTTCAAATCTGCCTTATGCTCACGAACACGGTTAGAGACATGTCGCTTAGTTTCCCTAATGTAACCGCTGCCGTAGACACAGCTTAGTTTGTAGACACCGGGATATTACATGTCAGGAATCTTGTCCTTCAAAGATGGGACCAAATCACGAATTGTATGTACTATGTTAAATCGGACTTGGATCTTGTGTTTGTTCATGATTTTGGAAATATTTTGGTTACCCTTGCTATGTGTATGGCAGGATGATGGTTTTGATTGGATCCTCAGATGGCTCCTCCCTCACGGTTGGGGTGATGGCTTTGCGGATTGTATAGTCAGAATATCCATTCGCCATGAGAGCTTGGTGTACGTGTTTGAGTTCACTGGTTAGGTGTTCATGGTCGGAGATACATTGAGCTCTATGGTGTAGCGTTTTGATGAGGGAATTCTTCTGGGATGGATGGTGGTGGAAATCAGGTTTTAGGTAGGCGTCATGATCTATCCACTTCTGGATGAAAGCCTCCCCAACAATCGATCTAGCCCAGCTGCATACGAGCTGATCTCATCTCTCGATCACCACTGTCAACATCCTCTCCAATGCGTTCTCTCCTTTGGCTGCCACGTCTTTAATCTCGACTATCAGCTATCATTTATTTTAGCAGACATGTTCTCTGCATGTCCACGTACTTTTCTCACCAATCAATGGCATTAGCTTGCATATGTCCTCTGATCCATGTGTTGTACTTTGTCTTCAGATATTTCAGAGCATTTAAAAACTATACACTACTTACATCCCCGTGCATTAAACTACATCGTAGACTACATTGCTACATTATAATTCATTTAAAACTGTTTATAGACTGAATAACATAATTCTAGTGCATAACAAATGTCACACTACAAAATATAATCTAGTGGATTTTAAATACATTATTCTCGACATAACACATTCAAATGCATTTAAAATGCATTATCTGGAGCATTTAATAACATACACCACATACCATATTCTAATGCTTTCAAATTATTATGCTACAAAACCGTATTGTGGTGAATAAAAACACATCATACACTACATAACTTAATAGTATATTGTTCAAGATACATTATACATTTCAAATTATTTGTTTATACTGTCTTGGCAGTGGCACACAAGGACAAATAACAAAAGCTCCACATTCCTCAATAACACTGTGGCCTTCAAAATAAAATTATATAACAGGCGACATTTCCGGATGTGGCCTTTCTTCATAGCACATACGTAGTAGAGAGGCCATTGAACTTTATACCATGGAGCCTGATGATAATTCAAATTGCCATATTAATTTATTGGTTATTACAAGCTACTTAACATTTAAAATGTATAATGAACAAAGTACTCACCTCACCTGTGTCCTGGCGTCACACAGCAACCATGGGGTGCATGTGGCACGCCACGATACAGGCGCTCGCTGAGGAAATTCAGCTTTGATTCGGCCCGGAGATTCATTCATTTTGAAATGCCATACAAGTGCTGAAACTTAATCGAATTCAAATATGGGAACTCAGTTCCCTCCCATTCCTAGTTTATATTTATAGATTCATACGTAAATGGACAACTAAGAAAACAAATACAACCCTTTTCATTTTTAAACAAATAATATTGGCGAAACCTGCCTTTGTCGAGCATGGGATTCCGTCCCTTTTCACATTTGAAGAAAATGAGTGGTCAAATAAAATGAGAACTTTCGACAGAACATGTAGATATACTTACAAATTGAAGGTTTCCTCAAACTTTGGAGACCACGTGTTGTTTTTAGACTTTGTAGCATATTTGCGCTTCTTATCACTCAGCTGCGGGCCTATGACGTTCACTTCCACAAACGGGCGGAACACGCTCGTTGTCTTCCACTTGAGATTGTTGACACCATTTACTGCGAGGGAAGGCCACAACACAATGGAACAGTGACTTAAAGCTTTCGTGACTGCAGGAATTCATGTTCGTTGGGTCTTTCGGTAAAGTCACGTAAATAGATTCAAAGAAAATAACAAAAAACTACGTTTCGATCACAAAACATAGTTTTTTTGTTATTTTCTTTGAACCTATCTACGTGACTTTACCGAAAGACCCAAAGAATACAATGGAAGTGTTCAAAAGTAAAATGTACGCATACGAATTGCTATCGTCTGCATGCCTTACATTAACTTATTAAAAAAAAGTTTTGTTCACTTGGTGAAAATATTTAAATAATTCCCAAATATTCACAGCGCACACTGTATGTACAATATATAGAGTAGAAACTACAAGTACTTTCGATTCACACCTTATATGAGATCAGTTCTGATATAAGCAACACATGCTTACTCGTGGGGAAAGGCAACTTCTGATCCAAGCACATGTCGGATTTGAGCACACCAAGCTTTACTCCCAAGGGGTGTTCTTATAACCAGATTATACTGTACTAAAAAAGTATGTGAAATGTCATGGCTTTGTGCATAGGACTCTTCACAGAGACTACACACAGACACACTACATATAGTAATAATTATGATGATTTGTTTCTATGAAAGTGCTCGATATGCCAGGGCGTCTCAGAATGCTTTACAACGCATCTCATTTCAACACGCTTGAAAGGGCACTCCCAGTGGGAGCTGTTTATGTGGGCACAAGGTCACTGAACACCTGGCCAGCAATCCAGCATTACAGGCTGCCAGCAGCGGGTGATGATTGCGATGAATAATTCCAGTGATAATTGTTTTTTTAGCCTTTTATCTGGCAACAAAACTGACACCTTTTTTACAAGGAGTCATGTTAGCATAGACCACAATACCTGCAGCCATAATGCAAACAAAAAACATAACTCTGATAATGTGTGCACTGTCCTTGAAGTTGATTGGTCCACACCCGAGACAGCTTTCCTTGAGAGCCTAGTCTCACATGGTGTTGGACCAGATGACGCCAAAGGTGTTAGTTTTGTTGCCAAATAAAACGGCAAAAAAACAATTATCATATTTTTTACTGGCAAATGAGGTTCAAATGGAATAATCCCAGTGTACACTACACATGTACACTACACATGTACACTACACATGCACACATGTACACTACACACATGTACACTACACACATGTACACGTACATGTGTGATGAATGGGTATCGTTTCCTTAAAGTCTTAAATGGGTATTTGGTGTATTGTGTACACAACATTAATATTGGTGCACAACTGGAATCCATCAACTTTGAGGCAAGGGTTGCTGGATCACACAAATATATAGGGCGTTGGTGGATCATGAGGTTATTTGGGGCTGGTGGGTCATAAAAAGTTAGGGATGAATAGGAGAGTTTGTGGGTTACAAAGAGATTGAGTTTGGTAAGCCAAGACAACCAGGCTGTTGTGAGCACTCATGCTTGCGCCTGCTATCAGCACAAAGCCCCATGTGGGAATAGGGCATGCACAGTGTCATATTTAATCAGTCTCCTGCTTTAACAAAACACATTCCATAACCCTACAGGCCCTCCCCATTGAGACATTACCACGCATGCTGGTGTAAGCCAAGATTATTGTACCATTGTGCAATTATGTCATAATAATATAGTAAAACCTCGTTATTTCGGTATTTGATAATTCGTAATTTGGGATCATTCGACACGGCTGCGCTTTCGGCATATGTACATTATTAGTAATTCGCCATGAGCCGCATTGCCATACGGAATGGTCACCTACATCAAGTAGTATACATTCCTTAGTCTGCGAGACAAATTCCAAGTTTTGGATACAATTTATGCAGGTGTGTCAATGTGTATGATGTGTGAAGTGTTTGGAAAACAGATTTGGATTTTTATTTTATTTTATTGGGGCATAATTCGGAATATTGATCATTCGGCAAGGCCAGAGCCCCATATGTGTCGAATTAACAAGGGTTTGCTGTTACAAACGCAAAATGTGCCTGATCTCACGGACTTCAGTTGCAAAGCGGAATTAAGCCTGTAAGTACTTGAATGGATGACCACCAAGGCTTGTGAGGTATTGTAGGTGTGGGGCAGTGAGGTGGGCAGGAGATGGCAGTCCTGAATGTCATCCACTCGTATGTGTGGGTTCTCTGGGTACTCTGATTTCTTTCCGCATGCCAAACCCTTATTAATGGTCATCATAATCATCAGCCATGGTCAATGCACTGCTTGATGAAGGCAACCCCAAGCTTCCACCACCTTTCACGATGCTCCAATTATTTAGTAATCTTATATTCTCCTTCATATTCGTATACTATTTCCTGCAGTTCGTGCCCAATGGACGTTTTAATCACTATGTTATCAACATCTCAGATGGTTCTCCGTGAATATTCATGTCTTTATTTCACCTGTACAATTTTCAGAAACTATCTTCAAAATGTTCGGTGAATAACGTTGGTGAAAGTGTGACATCTTGTTTGACTCCCCTTTGAATTTGTATTTTTAAAATTCTTCATACAAACTTTTTCGTGGCTGTTGTTGTATATAGATTATATTATAAACATTTGTATTTATTTAGGCCACAGACTATAAAAGCTTGGATGACTGCAACAATTTTGAATATAGTCAAATGTATACAGGCGATGAATGGCAGTTGACATTCATCGCCAGCATGAATAGTATGTGCATGTGGTTGATGTGGAAAACCCTTTCCTAAACCCTGCTTGCCCTGTGCTTGGATGGCCTCTAATTTGTTCAACATTCTGTTTCCGATGATCTTTGTGAACAATATATATACGTGTGATAAGAAGAGTGATTGTGGTTCTTCAAGTTAGTTTTGTCACCCTTTGTGAATAGAATAATGATTGAGGTATCATTTATGAAGGTATTGGCCACATATTTCAATGCAGTACTCCCCTGAAAAAGAGTGGAGATTCAGTGAGACTTTCCAAGGTAAATCCTTGTGATTAATATGAAATGGTTGCACAATAGTATATTCAACTTAACTCATACCAAAATGTGTGACATTGTCTCATTGAGGAGGGCCTGTAGGGTTTATGCATTTTTTGTAAAAACTAGGAGACCCTGATTAAATGTGACATTGTGCATGCCCCCTCACACGGGGCCACGTGCTAATGGCAAGCACAATGCACTAATGCTCATGAGAGTCAGATTTTATTTGGCCGGTGGCATTGTGCTCCCCCGTGGACTCGTATGCATTGCATAACTTTCTTTAGTCAGTTATTCTATGTGAGAGAAGGGTGGCAGGTGGTGAAAAAAAGCTTCATAAATAATATCCCTGGTGTGGAATACTATGCATTTCTGAGTATATAACCCGGAAATTGAAAAACACATTTGCTAGCTGCTGGGAGTGATGTATACCACGGGGTATGTTTTTTGTATTTTAAAAGGAATGGTGGTTTTTCACCTTGACGCAAAGATCGTGTGTAAAAAAAATAAAGCTTATTGACAGTTACTCTATGGAGATTGGATTTTATTGATACAGTAAAAATTTGCCTCTGTACTCAGATGAGTGTTGGATCATGTTTAGGTCGTAATCCAGTGGTGAGAATTCCACATTACCGCAGAAAAACAAGTCTTGACTTAAATTTTGACTTAAAACTTTCGTGACTGCAGGAATTCATATTATTTGTTCTTTCGGTAAAGTCACGTAGATAGATAAGAAAAAAAAGAAAATGTGAATTAAAAATAAATTGAAAATAATAAAAGCAATAAACCACGATAAAAACTACAATAAAAATAGTAAAAAAAAATGTGGCCAATACCTTCATAAATAATATTTATTATTTTCAATTTATTTTAATTTTATTTAACTATTTTTATCGTATTTTTTTTGCTTTTATTATTTTCAATTTATTTTAATAGAAATTTAGAAAATTATTATTATTATTTTCTATCTACATGACTTTACCGAAAGAACCAAGAATAAGTCTCGACGTAATACATTAAGTTTACATGTATTTTATTTGTTACACGGATGATCCCATTGTCAGTTTCCCAGCTATTTTACAAGGGAGATCCGTGGTGTGTGAGCACAGCAATAACAGTAAAACATAGACAAACACATCAATATTACAGATAATTAGGAATATTGCATAACGAATAAACGAGGTATTTAACGGTTGTAAATAAAACACACATCAATCAATAGACAGTGCAAATATTATGAAATCAAGAGGCACCAGGTAAAAGTATGCTCTGTGTTTTGGTTTACTCGGGAAATAGAGAGAAGGAAACCAAGCTGTAGATGAGAAGCAAGGGTATTCCAGTCGCGTGGAGAAGCAAAATGGAAATTATTTTACCAAAATAAAGTTTAGCAATTGGATGTATTTTTGTAGGAATGAGGATGCACTTCTGAAGCTACTGGAGGGAGTTAGAGGAATTGACTGCTCCTTTAGGTAATTGGAGGATTTATTTAAGAAGATTCTGATTGGGGGGGGGGGGGGCAAATTTGAGTTAATATACAGCTTGCAATGATGATTTCTATAGGGGTGTCAGGGGGGAAATGGAGTGTCGAGTCATATAATGGCATTCAATGTTTTAAAGTAGATTCATAAACTAGGTAGTAGATGGTATCAGAATCATAAAATATGGGCCGGATGGTGACATTAAATATCCAGACCAAGTCGAGGTGGAATACAGCGCTTGTTTCTATATAGGAATCCAATTTTGCATTTTATCTTGTTGGCCAGGTGGTCAATGCAGGCCTTGAAAGACAAAATTTAGTCCAGGACAATAATTAGACATTTCAAATTGTCCACCTGCTCAGTGAGGTGCAAGTCCAGACCCAAATATGCATAGGTGGCGAGACAGGTTTGGGGCAGCTGGAGACTAACATAACTTCTGTATTTTTTTATCATTGAGGACAAGTTTTAGGATATTAAGTTGAAGATTATCAACGTCCTGTTCTAGAAGTTGCTGTAACTCCTACATGGATTTTTAGAGGCCATCAGGGTTGTCATGAGCAAACAGGTTAATGTCAGAGTGCACATTAGAGATGCCTAGATGGTTGACCTTGGGGCCAAGCACAGAGCCCTGAGAAACTTCCTTAGTAATGGGGGTCCTGTTAGATGATCTATTATTTATGGAGACAATTTGAAATCGGTAAAATAATTAGTTGCAAATCCAGTTGACTAACAGTCCAAAATATTTTGGAATTTTAGCCTTTGCAACACTACAGCATGATCCACAGTGTCAAATACTTTAGACAGGTCGAGGAATATGAATGCACAATGGTGACGAGATTCAAGATTTGAAGATGCAGTCAGGCGTATTGTGTACCAGAGAGGCTGTGTTATATTTTTCTCGAAAGCCAGATTTCTTAGGATGGCATAGGGCATATTCTGAGAAGAAAGTTTGAAATTTAGGATCTTCTCAAAGATCTTGATGAGAGGGGAGAGGATTGAGATAGGGATGTCAGTCTTTAACTGTGTATTATTTCATTTTGATTTGACTGTTGGAAACACTGAGAGAATTGTGGTGTTGTGCCAAGGGTTTTTTTTAGAGACTGTACCACCTCGCTTTCCTAAATTATTGGCTTAAGGTTTTTAACAAGTGTATGCATTCGCATCTCATGGCTAAGCCGGGAGTGGAATTAGCTGCAACAGCCAAATGGAATTCATGAACAATTTGTATAAATATGCGAAAAGAGTCTGTAGTTCTTCAAGTTTGTTTTTATCTCCTTGTTGAATATAATTATTGGGGCACTATTCCGTAATTGCGGTAATTAAATTCTCCATAAACATTTCGTGAACGATTGTAATTGTGTTTCATCAGTTGGTCGCATTTTCTTTGATGTCCACAGCTGTGGCATTATATCTCGTCCAGGAGCTGTACCCTTTTTCACACTGCGAAGGGCAGAGTTGACTTCTTCAAGTGTGACATTGCTGGTGGGCACGAGCCTTCTCAAGTGCAGCCACAAAAATCTGGAACACTGCCACCGGACGTCCGAAACGCACCGAGCGTTCCTTAATTCCGTGGTCTGTGCAGGACACATTCAGATTTGCCTTCCAGTGAAGTATACAATTTAAGAAACAAAACTGTTTCTTTACTTATGTTATTTACTACTTACCTCTCTTATGCTATTCGTTGTGCACGATTGCACTTTATTTTGCGCGCGGTTGCAATTTACTTTGCTGCTGAAGTCGTGACAGGTTTCTTTTTTAATTATTGTTGCTCTATGCCCCCTGCCCCCTCCTGTACCGTTCCTGTTCTGCTGTAATGTACACTGATGTCTAATTTATTGAGTGATATTGGCACGTAAAATAAAGACTGATTGATTACACCTCTTCAGCTGGGAGTCGTTCTGATTTATGGGTTGTATATATTTCTTTTGCAACAGAGATCTGCTCAACAGCCTCAACTAATTACTCTTCAATAAGGGAGAATTCACGTTCATTAATTGCAAATCATCAACCTCATTTAGCGGATTTCATATACTCCCGAGGAAAAACGCATTTTGGAAAGTTTTGAAGAATCCAAACATACGCATACGTTTTCTTCCTTCTTATATACACATTTAGTGTGAAAGCCAGAATGTATTTGTGTGGATATTTTTTAAAATTATGATTATGAACAAGATGTGTAGTATTACGTGAAAAAAATATTTGGTGTTACTGCTTTGGCAGTGGTGCAACAAGCACAAATATCGAAACATTCAACATATTCGTCAATAACACTGCCTTAAACAGAAAAATATCTAATAGGTGACATTCTGGGCAATGGCCTTTCTTAATTGCACATGAATAGAGAAGCCAGAGAGATACAATGAATACGCATTGAAGATAAGAGTTGAAGATTGAACTTTAAACCAACATTTTCTCCTGATGAATAGTTTTTTTATTTGCATGCGCATTGTTGTCTAATCATTAGTAGCTCCTAAGTAACAGACAAACCCTTCAGTAATCAACATGTATTGCTAAATAAACTCATTTGTTTTCAGAATTTTTTTGATGAAATATTATACGCTATTATATATTTTTCTTTTAAGGCAGTGTTATTATAACTTTTGAGGTAGCTGGTATACCTTTGACGGTAATCTTGCGGTCATTGGTGCCAGCTTGCGTGATGAGATCAATATGTATAGAGACCTCGCCAACTGACTCCTTAACTTTACCTGTCCATCACACATAAACAGACCCAGACATGCACAGCCAACACATTTCAGTTATAATTTGTTTTCTCATTTATATATTCGGGCATACAAGGAGGCAGATGCAGACACTAAACATATTCTCGTCGACACAGATGCAAAGTAATGTAAGTCATAAAAGGGTACACAATACACATGCCATAAAAAGGCAAAGGCACACATAACCAATTTAAGGCAGAGGAGTAATTGTGTAGAAGTAACAGGGATAAGAATCAGAATTTATACAGCATATAAAAAGACAAACTAATTATGCAGTGATACTGCATTAACAAAACTAACTCTGTACTCCATTGGAACCTCATTTGCCAGTAAAAATATGATCATTGGTTTTTTACCCTTCTATCTGGCAACAAAACTGACACATTTTTTACAAGGAGTCATGTTTACATAGACCACAATACCTGCAGTCATAATGCAAACAAAAAACATAACTCTGACAATGTGCACTGTCCTTGAAGTTGATTGGTCCACACCCGAGACAGCTTTCCTTAGAGCCTAGTCTCACATGGGTTGGCCTAGTCTCACATGGGTTGGACCTGGTCCAACCCATGTGAGACTAGGCTCTAAGGAAAGCTGTCTCGGGTGTGGACCAATCAACTTCAAGGACAGTGCACATTATCAGAGTTGTGTTTTTGTTTGCATTATGACTGCAGGTATTGTGGTCTATGTAAACATGACTCCTTGTAAAAAATGTGTCAGTTTTGTTGCCAGATAGAAGGGTAAAAAACCAATGATCATAACTCTGTACTAAAAGGAAAAATATGAATGCTATTTAAGTGCTCTAAAGGACCATTGCCTGAAACATCACCACTTACTTATTTTTCCTTTTAAGGCAGTGTTACTGATAATTATTCAAAGCATATCAAAATGTTCCATATAAACATATCCAGCATATACAACCATACATACAAACGTAAAACGTCACATATAACAAAAATACGAGATAATAAAACTAAAAAGTTGGGCAGACTGAGCAGCAGCGCAAAAGAGTCCACACAAGAAATCCCAAACATGACCAATTCTACTGTAATTTCCAATGATAGATTGATTGAACAACACCGATAATGCACAGAACCAGGGGGGAAATGGAAGGAGTGATGATTAGGATAAAGATGGAAGAGCACAGAGGTAGGGAAATTATAAAGAGAGTAAATAGTCAATAGCAGAGAAGAGATGGAAAGTCCATAACTTAAATCAAGAAGGAACAATTTCTGGACATTACACTGGAGAAAACATGAAGCGATGAGGTTGAGGCGAGGTTGGTGCAGGGTGAAAGCCCTGCTAGCAAAGCAGGATCAACTAAATCAATGGCAACATATAGATGATGTCATTAGCATGGAGATGGTTGTCAACGTTGAACTCGGATTTGTTTTGGCAAAGTGAAAGAAGAAAACATTGAGTGGCTCAACAATGGAACCTTGGCGAAGCCCATCGCTAAAACGTTTATGAGAGAAGGAATGCCCCTGCATCAAGGAGGAGCAGGCTGACAAATAATAATGGAACCAGCATAGCCATGCAGGCATTTCAGAAGATATTCACACAAAACCTAATGAGTATAAATGTTTACATAACAGGATGTGTATAAATAGGACTACACATACATTTTTTAAACGTTTTCTTTAAGCTGTAATAACCCAATGAGCTATGAACATCTTTTTACAGATGTCCACATAAAGGCATATGGAAAGTGCGGTAAAAAGGCTTATGTGGTTGTACATGTTTACATAATACACACTAAATATATACACACGAATATTCACAATGATGAACAGGGAAAGGCGTGCCAAATATGCACAAAACTCGAGGCATGCAGTGATCAACGTGGTGAGATTAATTAGCAGCTTGAATAGCATGGTTATCAATTGTTTTAACATGCATGTGCCATCCAAAGCAGCTAACTGAATGCATATCGTAGCATTAAAGCCAATTACACCAAGTCTTAAGAACAGATTTAGTGTTTTCTATCCGTGTCATTATCAATGATTATTGGAATTGATCCAGTGATGTGCACAAATCCATGTGAGCCATTCACCATGCTTATGAAGAATTGATGTGCGACATGGACATCATCATTCTTGCAAACGTAATTTTCCATGAAATATAGTCAAAATTGTTATTTTTATTAAAATCCTCCTTTAAAAATAATATGGTAGTAAATTGTTATAGGTACTCAATGGCGGTTGGTAAATATTTCACATCTGACAGCAATTGTACAACAGGGATGTCAAACAATTTTCTGTCAAGACAGATGAGCAGTAGGCGTGAGCTGTAAGCTATAGCACATCCATCACATGGCTTCTCAGACAGAAATAAAATGGCTGTATTTGTCTCACATAAGCATGCAGCCAGCGGCATGTTGGCGGACTGGGCATCGTCGAGAAAGCTGTCCAGTGCAAATGTTTATGAAGCATATTCGTTTGTTATACATGTGCTTTGTTATAATGTACTAAAAATGAATAGCAGCAGCGCACATATAGGGTCCCAGATTTATTTCGATTTCTTTACGATTACCAAGGCTCTCTAGCAATCTTGTCATTATATCACCTGAAATCAGAGACCCTATACATAAATACCTTAAATGCATATTAACCTGCCTGGTCACAATGGCTAATGCCATGAGGCAACCATTCGCTGTGCTCTGCACAAGCTGCAGAAAGCTGTGATCCTGAAACAAGTTCCACAGTCATATTACTTTACCTGTGCCTGGTCATCGGTAGAATTCCCATCAACAGAGGGAAAAGAACAACATTCAAATTAGCCCTATTCGATTATGCTCTTAAGTATATCATTGTATGAGTTTTATTCTATGACTCACACTCTTACACCATGACTTTATAATTTCCAGTAATTGACCTAGTATGACGATACTTTTTAACTTTGAAGGTATTGTATCAAAAGTAAAATGTTTTCCTTTCTACCACGTGACATATAATTTATTATTTGTTTACCTTTAAATTAGACTTGTACATCAACCTGTACCAAAGCACCGTCTATAAAGCCTTAAGGTTGGTGTAACTTGACTATGGGGTTATAATTAAATGTAAGGCTGCAAATATTTCCTATAAGCATATAAAATGTGTATCCTATAGGAATACATTGTTGCTTAACAAATATGTGGATATTCATATAAAAAAAAAACAAGCAAATAATTATTGGCCAGATCGCGTTAATTAAAGTTTGTTTCTCATGACGGCAATATTTCAACCTTAATTGAAAACACCCCTGGGGCAAACAATAAAATATATTAAAGTTACCTTATTCATATCTATTGAAATTTCAAATTTAATATTGAATTTATCTCCATCTGAATCATGCTTCGATCACACATTTGTTCATACAAAATTAATGAAAATTAATGTATTGGTTATTAGTATGCAATCATTTTGGGGGGTTTTCTTCAATACAATGTGAAAGCTATTTTTATATAAACACAATACTTGTAATGTTTAACTGCTGCACGTATAGTGGTGCAATTTCTCTGTGGCATTTATACATGGATTTTCCCTGGGGCGCACTGTAAAATGTCAAGCGATTTCCACCGTTGGTAAACAATCAAAGTTTATGTTCAATTTCATTCACACACAAGCTCTGCAATGCAGAGCCATTTGTTTATCTGCAAAAACGTTCAACACAAAAACATGAATATAACCGCAGCAAACTCTACCCACAATTTTGCGTGCTTGATGCTGATAAAATATTAAAGACTGAAAGACGACGTTTACATCGTAGTGTATACTAAATCCAGATTAAATGCATTTCCTTATTGTAAATTGATTTATATTCCTGTACTAACCCAAAGTAAATTTCATGTCACTGTTGAATGACATGCTAAAAATATAGGTAGATATCAATGGGAAAATGTTTTACAATTTTGTTCAACATGATTCAAACAGAAGAAACTTTACATTATTTTCCGAGAATAACCTGAATTGTATTTGAAAGCATTTTGCATATGTACAAATGCGTGATGTAACGTGTGCCTCTCGGCACTGTGCAGCATGTGTGCACCATTCATCTTACCCTGAGTCGTCTGGGTCTGGGTGAAGGTCCTGATGAGTGTGTCCGTAGGTTGAGTGTACAGGGACAGAGCATATTTCAGGGACTGGTGCTCAGGACTCTTCTCCAAAAATGTCTTTTTTAATCCGTTCCCTCCAGCATGGAAGTATTGCTGCAAAAAAAGACAAGACACAACATTACAGAAGTCTGGAAATGTATCTCAATGTTGAATGACAACCGTACAGCATATTTGTTAGAATGCTTGCCACGAAGCTGATTCGCATAGATGTTATGTTTGAATTCCAGTTCCCCGTGGACAGCACCTGCCATTGATACAACTAAAGTTTGTTGTCTATGACAAAGTTGAATGACTGACAGTTCAAAAAGTGAGCTGTTCAGACATTATTTTAGCTCAAATTAAACTCTACCTGTATCTAATTTGTTAATCGCAGTCAGATTGTCTGTTACTTCTGGAAAAATATCTACCTGGTATTGTAGAAATATACTCAGTTCAGTAAAGCTTTAACACTGGGAGAAACGTTGGCTCCATTTATCCTCATTGTGGTCCTTGATTACATAATATGTAATATTTTCAAAGATATGGTCCTCCCACTCATTACCAATAAAAAATAATCCAAGACAATCTGGACTTTTCAGATGGTACTAACCTCCTAGATAGCACATCTCATTAAGCATGAGAGTACTTTACCAGCCCTCCAGAACAAAGATTCCTGGTGGGACTTCAAGTGGAAAAGCTGAAGTTCATAGTAATCCCAGCCCATCAACAAAACACACCTTCCGAATGGAACCGGGCATTAGACTGCAGAGTTCAATTACCTAGTGATCCATAAGCTCATTACTGGCAGACCTTAATATCTGCAGACAACAATCATGGAGGAGCACTATTTTAAATATGATAAAGCTGCTGCAATTGGAAGAGCTACCCATGGATATCAAGCTGTGAAATATGTCAGACTACATAACTCACTACGCTACTCGAAGACAGTGAGGATTGCGTGTTCACAAAGTGAATGTGTGCTTATTTTGACACCTTCATACCTGGCTGCTACAGATAGATGCTAAACATTACGAGAATAGACTGTATTTGAAACGAAGAAGTGTTCAACATTGTGCAGAAGCCACCCCTGTCAAATACACAGCAAAGGCAGCCAAAGAAAGGCTCCATCAAAGATGCGCGCATTACTGTCTCTACGCGATAATAAAAAGTGTGAAACCCCGCGGTCTGTGACTGCAGCATTACTCATGCAGGTGTTCGAGAATATGTAATAATTTAAGCTTCTTTGTACGATTGCCATTGCTTTTGTTTGCGCCGATGTATGTTGTATCATCTTCTGTATGTATCCTTATTGGAGATGTACCTTTATCGTGTCCAACACAATCTCCATGACTTCGCAATGTTTGGGTGTGAGACTGCGCACTTCATCCCGCACAATGTGATCCTGGATTACATCAAGATAGTCACACAAAATGATAACATGTTATAGGAAAAGCACATATACGCAAGTAATGAACTTAATCACAAAACTAGGTTAATGGATCGTTACAAAAAGTAACTATATTTACTAAACATATAATTTAGCACCCACAGTGAACCCTCTAATCCATGAAAAATACATGGAGAATAGGAAGTGCTGGCAATATTAATTCACACGTGACGTCATGATGTCACAGCTGATGCACTGCAAATTTCAAGGCACATCTATTAACAGCGCTACAACGGTCATATTGGTGTTGAAGAAAGAAAATGCCGCAGTGTTACTTTTTAATATCAAATATCTTACGAGGGAAGTCAATGTATAACACATTTTTTGAAAATTGTGACATCCTGTATGTTTCAAACCCTAGAGATCATAAATGTACCTTAGTCTTTGTTCTATAAACCACAGACATCAACAATGAAGGTGAATAACTCCCTACAATGTCAGTCAGTCTTGCTCTCTCAGCTATGGCATACAAAATACATCTCAAGGACGATACAGATGCCATGAATATCTGTGCTTTTGAACACAAAACATTTTTTGTTTAATAAATGGTATAATTATAAAAAATATATAGCCAAAATCAGTGCATGTTTCTAAAATCAATATAAGCAATACAGATATATAATGTGTCTGTAATAAGTGTATTTTAAATACAAGTTTGCCAGATACACATTTTAGTAATACATATAAAACAATATTTAATGTAACTCATGAAATGCAATAAAACTGATTCTTTAATTGCCTATTTTTATTCCAAAATTAATTTGCCTTCTCAAGAAGCTACTCAGCATCCTGCAATCCACTGATCTGAGACTATAGAGACAATGGAAGAAATTTTATCTTGAAATGCACTACTAGATTTAGGACAGTCTCACAAAAAACCTATCAATCAGCTCTTGCAAGGTTTAAATCATATGTATACTCTATCCTGATTGCAAATGGCGCTGGAAACATTTAATTTGTTTTAAATACTTTACATTCCCTCTTGCATCCCCAGAGCTCCACCATCATCATTGTCAACATCACTACTATCAACATCCATTGTCTATCCACTGCTGGATGGATGTCCATCTCTCTTTAAAATGGGGTCACGATAAGTCTTTAAATACATCTTATTACAAAGTTGTGCTGCTAAAAACGACTTACACTATAGACATCTGGACACATTTATCAAATGGTTGTCTAAAGCTTGGTAATGTGTAGAAAAACTAGCACCAAATAAATAAATAAACCCTTTCCCCATGGAGATGACATCACACGCTATTCGCGTGCATCCAATGTTGTAATGGGATGCCAGTACTGGGCATGATCCGCCCTGATCCATCTACCGCTGAAGGCGTCCCCAAGCCAGCGCTCGGCTCTTCTGTTAAGCAGAAATCCATACAGACACCTGCACACGGGCTAATGCATCAGTCCATCTCTCTGCTGGATGAGCCTTTCGGACATGTTCCCTACCTTGGCAACCACTCCATCATTATTCTTGACTTTCGGGCCATCATCCTTACCAGTAATGTGTCCTGCCAAAGCCTAATGCACATCCCTTAACAGTTAATACAATGTCTTTGACGTGCATACATTCTCTAAAGAATGTAATACTGCCGATGAAACGCATTTTGGAACGCTATAGAATCCACGCACACGCATACTTTTCAACTTTGTATAATTAAATGGAATGTTCATGTCATGATATTGATTTGTTTTGATATAGTGCCCTATTATGCCAGGGGATCTCAGAGTGCTTTACATCACATCTAATCTCAAACGTTTGAAAGGACCCCCCCCCCGCCCAGTGGCAGCTGCCCCTTTCGGCACAGGGTGACTCGGCACTTGACTTGACCTGCAAATAAGAAGTCAGGCTGCCAGTAGAGGGCGCGACGATTGTTATAATCGCCCCCTACGAGCCGCGACCCTCTGGAACAAGCGGCGAACGCGAACCATCACCGCCCCCTCCACCTCATGAAGCGCTCAAAATGATTTGTGTTTGTACCTTCAGTTTTGAAAGTTGTCCCAGTTCTTTAGCGGCATTGAATATCATTTGCGCTCCCTTAAAAACAAACAGGCGAAAGGTGTTAATGAGTCGTTGTCCTTTCATGGAAATCCCTGTCATTACAGAGTAAGAATACTAAGATGCACCAAGAACACGTTTTTACAAACTGCAAGGGAGCAGATTGATGCAAACATTATTACTTTCACTGAAATTACTAACTGCTTTGAAGAAAAAATGTGTACGTGAATAATTAATGTTTCCTGAAAAAGAGGTTTATTAAACCAAACTTGTGGATATGAAGCAAAGGTGGTTTATTAAAAAAAACTTTTGGATATGAAGCAAAATTATAAAATAATGAATTTCCTTTGACATGAAATGTGAACGGTCGACGACTACACACCGATACTTAATGTCGTACTGCACACGCTGCCAGAATTGCAATTGAATATACACGTTACTTTAATTGTGTAAATATACATTCACCCCCCCTTAACACACAATTGAGACCTCTAAAACACAAAATGTAAATGACTATATAATGTTTCCCATGATAAATAAATAAGCAGTATGACATGTGTAATATAATTGTTTACAGAAACCATACCTACACTATGAGTGTCAAATATATTTTTAAAGCATCTGAAAAGAAAACACATTCCATAAAATTGCATGTATTCTGATATAATTGTGTGGTCCATCTATCATCAAAATTAGGAAACTGTATTTTATGGATTATATTCCAATTGTATTCCTCGGTATCATGAGGCAAAGAAATGTACATTCACGGCGTTTACGGACAGCCTTGTCTAATGCCTCGTGGGAGAATGACTTCTAGAAGGTGACATCACAGAACTGCTTCGGGGATCCCTTCAGTAGATTCAGGCTGATGGTAATAATGGTTGCATAGAAAATTATGCAGCAGTGTCCAATTACAGACCACCTTGCCCTTGAAGTACCAAGTTAGGTGTAAGAGCTCAAGATTCATGTGGTACTGTCTGAGACGGACAGCTACTAATACATGAAGAGAACAGTAGATGGAACCATTAAGATCTTTGAGAATTGTTGCTAATGCCTCAGGGTCAAACAGAGTCTCCTAGAGTTTAAAAAAGTAATATTGAAAAATACTCTTTTTATAAACACGCTTTAATGAAATGTACCGTACGAGTAATGGCAGAACTCCGCAACTCGAGGAGGTGGCCCCGAAGCCTGCCATAGTGTAAGGGGCCGTGGTGATTTACAGCCAACGTCAGTTGAGCGTGGACAATTAGACCCAAGCCGAAACATAACATGTAAAAAAGATTGTTAAAATTATTTTTTTCAACGATAGAATATAGTATTGTCATCAGTATGGCATACGTATACCAAGTTTGCAGTCGATACCATATTGGGAAGTGGGTAAAAACTGAGTTACAAGATTTGAGGATACGACAACAGATAGTCAGTTAAATCAAAGCGTGTAATAAAAATATATTAATATCCATTGCTCAATCAGGCAATATCAAGAACCACATAGTCGTAGTATCAAATGGTGAGCAACAATTGGGTTGAGGGAGGTCAAGGGGTGCATGGGGGAATATACAGCAGTCATGATTAAAATTTACTGGATGGATATGATGTTCAACATGGAATATTATAGTAGTAGAAAAACAGCTACATAATACACAACAGGTTCAGAATTAGGAGTAATGAGACAATGAATTGCAGATAGGGTTACTGCCGTTAAACCAGCAGAGGCAGTTACATATCCGTGTGGTATGCGTGCTTCATGTATGCATTTATTTCTGTGGGTGTTGTTGTGAGTGTCGATCGATAGCAACATAATTTGCAACTCCGTCGTGGGTTACACGTCAGTAATGCTAGCTATCTGTTTACTCTCATGGCATCATGATCATATGCACCAGAGTGGCGAATGGTGGCGCTGGACGGATGCAAGGGACCGGTAAACCCCCTACATCTTAAATTTTACTAACAAGGGTCAACCGTGAGAATCTCAATTAGCATGTGCTGGAGGCCTTCAAGGGAAGATGGTTTAATGGACTAAGAAAATCAATATGGATGAGTAGATGGGTGAACTTTAGTTGCATGAGATAGATTTTTTGATGCAGGACCAATGACAGTGTCACCGTATGGTTCAATGTAATCAGAAATTGGGAGGTTGCAATGGTAACGGACACAATTGGGTGATTAGAGTGGTGCCCAGAGATTGGCGGTGATACCCATAGGCAGATGCTGGAAGACGAGGACTTTGAGGGTTGGTGTCAATTTGTATACAGCTATTGGGTCTACGAGAAGAAAGTGAGATGTATTTTGGAATAAAAGGATTGTCCACGATGACCTCTTGACCCCAATAGGTGTTCATAGTACAATGTTTAGTATGCACACGTGTCTATATATATGCGTGTACACTCCTGCAATTACGGTAGGTGTACACACTCTCAACAATTATTGTTCAAATACACATTCTGTGGGTATAGAATCATTGCTAGATGTCCGTGCCTGCCAAATATTTACAAAGGCTACGGAATAACGCATTTATAAAATGGTAGGCCAATTTTTAAGAGGTCAGAGCAGGCCACGATTCCCTTAAGAACATCTG
This sequence comes from Lethenteron reissneri, assembly GCF_015708825.2. Lineage (NCBI taxonomy): Eukaryota > Metazoa > Chordata > Hyperoartia > Petromyzontiformes > Petromyzontidae > Lethenteron > Lethenteron reissneri. Next base: position 2,865,398 of record NC_083842.1, on the reverse strand, counting down.
CTGCCTTGCAGCAGACTGAGCATGATGGATGAAAATTGATGGTGACGGCTACCGATGCTTGGAAAGGCTCGCTATGCATTGCCAACACCCACCCAACTGTGCACTCCCTCACAAGTATATTGCCTCCTTTACGCAGTGGTAGCCCCTGGCTCCGGTTTTGAGATGCTACCAATTCCATCGCAGGGTTTTCTAGTCTTATGTGACACACGAGTGAATGGATAATTGAAACACCCATAGCAGTTACTTCATTAGTACAATCTCAACCAGATGGGCATATACAAGTGTAGTGTAATAGCGCTGGCTGTTGGACAGCAGCAGCAGCTGTGGTGGACAGACAGTACATACGCCGGTGAGCGTGAGCACCGGTGTGTTGGCAGAGCGGTGGAACTGGGGCAAGGGTCACGGAGGACCCCATCTGGAGGCCCCTGGAACCTGCTAGCGGGTTCGAGAAGGGAGGCGCGGTCAGGGCGGAGCCAGGCCGCGCTGGGAGCATAAAAGGAGCGGGGGCTCGAGGCTGCCGGTTCTGGGAACGGACTCGTCTCGTCGTTGCTGTCGTCTCGTCTCCGTCGTCGCTAAACGTCTCCGCTAGATATTGCGCTACGAAGGAGAGTAGTTGGCTATCTCAGTCAGCGCCGTCAGTGTTAGATGGCTAGTGTTGTGTACAGGCTGGGCTGAGCTACAGTGGAGAGTGTGCGGACGAGACCGTGAAAGTTGTTAATAAAGAAGGTGCCTCCTAGAAACTCTGTCTCTGAATCGTTGACACTACAAATGTATCATCCGAGAAGGACATTTATGGTGGATGCCCAGCCCAGGTGATTATCATGTTTTGTACACACATTCAAATTATCAAGCCTACCCGACACTGATAAACCTGAGGCAGAGTTTGTAGCTTCCGCAAATTGGAGCCACCACTGTTTCCGCATGCAGAGATGCCATGGATTTAGGGCAATTACTGACTCCCCCCATTCTATGGCCCAGCTGTTATCTAAGCACTACCCTCAGTGGACCTTGTAGAACACAGCCAGTGCACAATGCACTTCCCTCCAGGCAAGAATGTGTGAAGATAAATGGAATGGCTCCACTGCACAATAACGCGGTTTGTATATTAAAAAACCCCCACTCCTTGACTAACTTGCCGACCTCAAATAACGGAATGCATTTTTTGTTTAAAGTGATTAGCAGTTACATTTATTTTTGGTGAATGAATGTCTTCAACATTAGAATCACTGTGTTTTTCTCTTTTGGAAATATAATCTAGCTAATGATCACTCCAATAGTTAATTTCTCAGAAGAAAATGTAATCCTCTGAAGCAACTGTCTTATACCTAAACTAAATTCTGATTGCAATCATGTGAATATCAGACGGTGTATAGCTTAGGGCAGCAACTATTCTTACCGTTTGATCAGTAAGGGAAGGCAGGACTATCTTTTTTTCCATGGTATTCATAACGATCTTCCATAATTCTTTGAGTACTCTCTTCAGCACAGTCTTCTCACATACCTTGGCAAACAGTGTCAGACTGCACACAAATAAACAAACATTGCCTGTAAATGCTCATGAAACGTTAACTTGATGGAAATGAGCAAAGCCCATAGAGCCAAGTTAAGCTATCATGTCAAAAAAGTAACAAAATTGTCCAAAATGTGAAGAAATCTTTAAACAATGAAAATGCTAACTAACAAAATAATCATTTAGCATTGAAGTGGTGAATGTTAACACAATCTTGACTCTTTTCCAAATTTGTCTCTTCTCAGAATAATCATGGTTAATTAGTATTTTGTGACATGTACTTTATAGTTTTGTGTTGAACTAAGAGCCATTTCTTAAAGAAAGGGTCCTAGCCTATACAAATCGGGCAATTAACCAGCAAGCCAGAGGACTGATAATACACCGAATGTTGAAACCGTATCAGGGGTTTCTTGTAATGAATCAATGCTGATGAAATATACACTCCCAGAAGGTCATGTGGCTGACGGGTTGAGGAATAGGCGTTATTTCTTGAATCACTTTTTTACACGAGAATATCCTTGTTTAGAAAAACATGTTTGTTTTTTACTAAATGTAACACATTTATTTCAATAACGAAATAAACTTAAATTCTGTCATTATGATCACAGAACCCGGGGTGGTAATGTGATAGCCTCAGCAAAACATTGACATGCTAATGCACAATTCCCTGGTGGTGGACCACAAGGACCACTGAGGTGAGCGTGTGTATGAATGTGGATACCTCGAAATAAGGGACAATCTTGTGAAATTATATCGATAAAATCTGCCACAGCAATAAACAATGTGTTTGTTGCATATTGTTATCATGTGCACAGCGGTGCTGCTGTCTGTGTTGATATGGGGGTGGATTGGGGCAGCACTATTCTCAGATCCTACAGAAATAAAAACTCTGCTTCATCATGCGAATAGCCACGAATACAAAAATATGGAACCATTCATGCTGCTTTCTTGTTAAATTCCAGGGTTAACTAGTGCCAAAGCTGGGCATTTTTTTACTTAGGGTTTTAGTGTAAAAAGACACACGTGTATATGCATGACCATTTTAAAATACAAATGGTTAAGTATTTCTCTCAGCGGGTGGAGCTAAGCAGCATGCCAGAAATTGGTTTGGAACAAGCTGTCTCAAAGCCTGGCCTCCCCACACACACACACGTGGATTTTAATGCAGGTGAAACTTGTTTGTGACACAAGAAACATTCCTCCAAAGAGAGCCTACAGGAGCTGGCCTCAATTAACATTTTCTTTAAGTATGCCAGCCTTAAATATAATTTGTATTTAACTTAGCAAGGCCCTCAAGCCTTGTGCAAAATGAGAAATGCTCCATCAGCTTCCATTGGTGGATGTGACCAACAAATAATATTACAAATGCTTTGTGGACAAAAACCCACATTTTTGGCTCAAGTCTATTTTAAAAGGACAGTTGACTTTAAACAATCCGTGCGTGTTGACATCAATTAATAACTTATGGATTTTCCCTTAAGCCCAAATTAATCATCTAAAAAGAGTAATACTTTGTTATTCTTGGAAAAGTGATTTACAAGTCACGTGGTTAAACCAAACAAATATGTGCTGTGGTTAATCCGAAATCCACGTGATTGCCTCTACAGTACAGTAGTTGCATATCTTTACAATAGTGGGCGGAACTTGATTGATTTTGATTGGCATGGCTCTGCTATCCACTTAGTGGGCAGAGTTTTCTGCGCGGGATCAGAAAAGCGTTATCACTGAGCATGCGCATCGATTGGTTGATCGTTAGTATTTGTCAGGTGTGCTTCATTTGGAGTGATGTCTTTAGTGAGTTTTAATTTTCGAAACTGTGATGGCAGAGAAATGGATTTTTCAAACTTGTTTGCGTGTGTTTTTGTATTAACTTTTGTGATAAAACAAGATCAATCTATTATTTATATCAAATGTGTATGTTGTTCATTAACAAACTCAATGTTCTTCACTTAAAAAGTAATTTATATCTATATTAATGGTTTTTGGCGTAGAGATCTGCGGGAAATGGATATTTTCTGATTATCCATAATTTAGAATTATCCACGGACATCCTCCCCGTCATTAACGTGGATAATCGAGAGTCTACTGTATTTCTATTAATACTTAATGCTGTGCCACGAAGAAGTAGCCTATCTGTTTATACGTGAATTGCTGCCAAAAGCTTCAACATTTCAAACCCAGTGATTATTGACGTCCATGCTTTCATGAGTTGAGTAAACCTCTCATTAAGTATATTTATTGACATCGTGATGGGAGTGCAAAGTGCATCAAGACTTCAAGGTAGGACGACCACTTACTTGCCATCCAACAAGTCCATGAGAGGACGCAAAATAGTGTCAGCATCTCCAGCTAAGTTCCCTTGCCCAGAGATTCCACCCTTCACCTGGATCAGAAGGTCGGCCATTGTTTTCACGCTTTCCTCCACTTGTGGGCGAAAACTAAAACAAACATTGCGCGGGTGAATGCATGCAAATTAAGAAGGATTAAAAACCCGTCCTTTCTTATACATATGCAAATAGAAGCACGCTATTTCCATAGCAACTTTAATCCATTATCAATCCTTTATGAATTATGTTCTATCCTGAGTTAGTTTTGGTTTAAATGTAAAAACCATTTGATTTACATTAATATTCATGCAACAAAATATCACAATAACTTAATCCATCACAGTTCTTTGTTGAAAATGTGGAAAATTATCAAGCAGTTTGTACTCTGTCCTTGTGGAGCAGTATGTTTTTTAAGTTCAATGTGGCCTTTTATGAAGTACTGTCAAATTTGTGCAAAACATTTATTTGAGCAATAATTTTATACTACCATTATACATATTCTTTATACATTTAACTGGTGCAATATCTAAGAGTAGAGTTAAACTTGAATGACGTTGAGAAACGTTATAATCAATTGTTTGACCTAGTGACAAGGATAACACTGGTCAACACACTTTTTCTGGCGTTAGGTATTCCACCGGTTTGAAGGTAATTTTGGGGTGCTGATTACAAATATGGCATCAGTTTTTGTCTATCACATCAGGTTTTTGAGATATCAAATATTGCATTTTAAATAAAAACTGCAGAAAAAAAATATTAAATAAATGTGGATATCTACATAAAATGATATTATAAACACACTATTATAGAAATACAGCACCATATTTTAACACTAAAGCTGTCACTGACTCGCAACAGAGTTAATTTCGGGTAAAATCAATGAAAATGGGGTATGCCGATAGCATAAAAATAATGTGATAGAGCAAATCTGAGATCAGATTTAGAATCAGCACCCTGAAATTAGTCTAAAATAGCTGCAAAAGTCCAAGCCAAAAAAAACTTTTTTTTGTTGACCAGTGATAATCTGTATTACTCTTTTTTTACTCTTGAACTTGTTATTCTGTGTATGCACCAAAACCCTGCGTAATATTATTTATGTAGGGTCTTGCCAGTCTGAGTAATTACATGCTGCAAAAAACTTTACAGTTTGGCATTACAAAGCTGCTGTCTGGGATGAAATCTGATACCTGTTTTTCCCTGATATCCCAATTTTAAAACTCCGATCATATACACGAGACTACTACTCTAGTGCCCAGCATTGGAATGGCGTTCACTGGAATCATGTTCTAATATATATGTATATGATCAGAGCGTGTTGGTGACCACTGCATGAATAACTTGTGTTGAATCTAATGACATCTCTTGAGCAACCTCAGAAATCACTGACGGAGTTCTGTTTGGCATGCATGCTACTAACATTGAAAACTAAAATCCCCTTCATTATTCCACCATGGTTTCTGAAACACTGTTTCTGCGCTATGGAGGAGTATCCTATTACTGAAGCTAAATGCTATTTGTTACTAAAATAAGATTCATATTCTTGTTTATCCATTTAAACAAAGGGAAAAAGATGCATTCAAATGTGATACGTTACTTGGTGCAAAATCATTGTACAGGACAACATTTATGTGCGGCAATGTCAAAATAATACCACGGAGCCGATTATTCTTGCTTCATTATGTGTGGGAAAATGTGTAAATAATTGCTGATCATTGGGAGTGATTTATCTCCACTCCTATCTGCGAAAAATTAATGGATAATTCGATCTGTGAAGATTTTCTGAACGTGCGTACTGGGGAAAAAGGCTGGTCAATACCCACAGTGAAACCTGTGGGTAATTGGATGAATTTGCCTCGCAATTCCATGTATGCACAATAAATATGGCGATAATTGGAAGTGTGTTCCAGTAGTACTCTTGTAATGTGAGGGTATATCCGAGTGGTTGATTGATTACACCTCGTTACGATGATTGGCTCTACCGGTCCTGGCCCATAGCCAATGGGGAGAAATCTAGGGGCGTAGCCCTGACGTAATGGGAAGGTGACATCTGCAAGTAGATGATTGGATCTGCTGGCTTTAGCCACAGCCAATGGGGGGACGAGTCAAGGGCGTGGTCCTGGGATCGTACGATGGAGTCTGGAAGATTCCATGGAGGTTAACCAGGACTGGTGGAAAGGTACCACGTGACCCGGGTATCAAAAGGGGTGGAGACGGACAACACGTGGTCAGATCTGGAACGAAGGGTGAGGCCACGCTGGAGCGGGGTCCAGGCTGCCACGTGGCTGCGCATGTCTCTCTCTCTCCCTCTCACGCTGTCTGTCAGCAGCGTGAAGGAGTAAGATAGGAGTGGAATTTATATGAAGAGTGTTGTGAACGAAAGACAAATTTTGATTTAAAGCTTTCGTGACTGCAGGGATTCATCTTCTTGGTTCTTTCGGTAAAGTCACGTAGAAGGGAAGTAATAAAATAATAATAATAAAATTTTATTATGTTTTATTTTTATTATTTTATTACTTCCCTTCTACGTGACTTTACCGAAAGAACCAAGAAAAAACGAAAGACAAATAAAGACCTTGAATCGAGAAGTCGCTTCCACGACATTTATTACACTCTTATGCTTTCTATTTAGAGTGTGGTGGGGGTTTTTGATGCACAACCACTGTTCTAAAGACATGTCTTCCTTGTGTCAGTCTCCATGTGCTTGTCTCTATCCCTGTGTATGTGTCCCTCTCTGTATCTCTGCATCCCTCCCTTTCTCTCTGTATCTTCATTTGTTTATCTCTTTTTCCACGTATCTCTCTATCTCGTTAGTGTATCTCCATCTTCTCTATCAATATTTGTATCTCCCCGTGTCTCTCTATGTCACCTTGTGTCTCTCCATGTTAGTTTCTGTATATATCTCTATTTGATATCTGTGTGGGTGGAAGATCGCAACCTTTATGCAGTCTACCTGTTACGATGCATCAGCGTCCGAAATGGTGAACTAACAACTCCCCAATGTCTACAAGCCACCCAACAGAGACTGGCCCTGCCCCACTCTTGACACTGCACAGAACGAGCGGTCGACAACGTTCTACTCTGTTGGGCTGACTGCTACAGGAATTTTGGGTACACGCGCAGAATAACACAGTATATAAATGTTATTTGGGTAACACAGTTCTTTCTCCTACCATCTTAGTGGCAATTTGGTTTCGTTCAACGCATTTTGCTTAATGTGGCACTTTTCAGGAATGCACCTACCACATTACATGAGGAAATACTGTATTGTGTTACCCAAATAAAATGTATTAAAATTTCCAAAATTAGTTACATTTTAAATTTTGTATCCAGGATAGCCACGCTGAGTCGTAGCATTCTTTTTCAGGAGGTTCATACAATGGGTTTTTATTTTAAAATATTTACAGCAAATTAATGAGTGTTTATAATGTGGGAGTGTGAGGGGGCAACACTTTATTCCCGTACATATGGAAACTGATCGTGATTCATACACTTGCTGTACTGCCTTCATCTGGCAATGCAGGGTACGGCACCTCGTTCCCCACGGGATGGGAGTTGAACAACATTTGTGCGATGCCTCCACAGTGTTTGATTACAGGCATGTGCCATCGCTGCTTGGCATGAAGTAAATAATGGATTAACAAATAGTGGACTGACAAATGAAGGCGTTTTCTCGGAGATGACGAATGAATATCACTTTAAAGTCACACGTGATCACGGGGACACGCTTTCAAAATTGTCACACGCATAATATGTATATACAAGTAACGTTTCCTCCTTACCTGATGCCAAACACTCGGCTCAGCTCATCTAAAACGCCATTCAGTTTGACTTGTAGTTCGTTGAGCATCTCACTGGTCTCAGCATCAAGCTATTGGTAAGAAACACAGTGTGTTCATTATAAAAGCACATCACAAACCACAACATTTGCACAGTGACATAGCCATAAACCCTACCATTTAAGGAGCATAATTACAATCATACAGGCATCGCATTCTATTAAAAATAAATCCTCAATAATAACTGGGTTTTTTTTTAAGTGAACAAAATTTGTTCCAATAATGTACATTGTCCCAACAAAGTGCAAAGCGGCCAGGACATGACAGCAAAAAAGAAAATATGTACGATCTTGAGGAATTATCATGAAATAAGCATAATAATTGTATTGTTTTTTGCTCTTCCAGATTTAACATATACAATCTTGATTTGAAGCTTTCGTGACTGCAGGAATCCATACTCTTTGGTTCTTTCGGTAAAGTCACGTAGGTATAAAATAAAATAAATCACGACGTTTCGGGCGCAACACAAGCATTCCCACCTGATGATGGACGCTTGTGTTGCGCCCGAAACGTCGTACCTACGTGACTTTACCGAAATAACCAAAGAGTATAGACTATACAGTGGGGACAACGTATATGAATCGGGGATATTACTTATATCTGTGACCAAAATTATATATTTTAGTTAAGAAAGTGATAGTTATTATATCCTGAAGAATATGTATTAGCATTCATAATTTAAATGTGTCCATGTCTACTTTGGGATATCTTGGATACAGTTTTTTTTATCAGTAATAAAGATTAAGAGTTCAATGCAGCCAGCCTAATGCCACCATAAAACTCCTTAATTTCCTTCTTTATGTCATATCCTGCAAATGCTGCACAGTATTCCGCAACCTGGCTGGAGCTCTTCCCATTGGTTACTGACCCTTGAGTGCTGACTCTAATGTCTTGACTTGTAATTTTTCCTTATTGCATCCCGTGTACTTGACTTTACCAATCTCATTCTCCCACCCTAATAATATATACAATGCTTTGCCGCCAGTCATTTATGAACACATACATTTCGTATCTCCTTCTGCAATGAAATGGCTCGCATTGTGCAAACGTATCTATTCTTACAAACCGTACTCTTGACGCAAACACCCATTTTTTAATCAATCAAACCATCTATTTATAACCAGATGACAGCCCATTGATACGCAGTCTCTTTTTCAAGGGACAATTGGCCCAGAAAAGCAAATTCAGTAAAACTAAGAAAGTGCAATCCTCATAAAAACATCGGAATAAAGCAAGTATTAAAATAATAGTATTTTTTACAACAAGAATAATAAATATATACATTAAAATATATCTGATATCATTCATAACATTTATAAATGTGGTATATTAACCCATGTAAAGTTTAAATAGAACTTTGAGTAAAACCATAAATAACCAAAGAGTGAAAACATATTTACCTTAACTACTCAAATGCATATTTACTTGAGTGGCTCATTAAATACTGAGAAGGAATAGTTGCTAAATGTAAAAGAAATGTGATACTATTCGATGCATGGGGAGCACCAAGCGCGTTTTGTGATCAATACCCACACACCTCCAATTCCATCGCATCAAAAATGTCCTCTGTGACTCTCCCATCTAAATCACAATTGGATCCAAAGCTGTTGGTTCTTAATTATACTTTACAATTCCATTTGACATATTTCCTTGCCAATTTACATATTAGTGCAATAGTCACCCTACATCTGTTTAATGTTTCTGTAACTTAATTGTAATTATATTATGATCAGTCTGAATATAATTTGTCCGAGCTGATGGAAGCTACAGGGAATTTATAAATGAACATTGATTTTTGTTCGTGCAATATTTTCTATTTCCCATCTGACAAGGTTGATTTTGCTCAGATTTTCAATTTGCTTCATTGCTGTACCTTGTTTTATTTGTTTTGCTTTCATCATTTTAGTGACCCAGATCGCTCTTGTAAATGACACTCTCCTGGTCCCTTGAGTGCTCGCCTGGTTAAACATAAACTTGAACCACATTTGGCCATAGCCTCTGGAGAATTGACATAAATTGCAGTCATATTTGAAGTTAATCGACGATATAGACCTGGAGATAATTTAATTGCCATCACTTTATAGCCAAACTAAACTGATATATGGCTCTTGATAGAGGGAGCAGCAAGTAACCAGTCCTAATGTAGACATCAAAACTATGAGTGGAGTGGTTCTAGTTTGAGATTGCAGGGCCAAATGGAAAAATTAGTTTAGTCTATTTGAAGCTTGATTTGAGCAGACATATAAATCATGTCATCATAATCAATGTTGGAGGCAAGGAGTTGATGGAAATTGGATAATAAGAACATGATTTATATCCATTGAGATTTTTACCTGCTCTTTATAAGGTTTTGTAGAGGCATTACACATTTTAAGGATATTATCCACGCTAGAACTATGTAACGTGTTTAATGGCATTGCACAAGTGTTTTGTGTTATTGATGATTGAGGGCTGGTTAGTGTTTAACATATTTTCTTACTTGCATGTAGAAAGCATATTAATGATATACAACACCTTTTAAATGTTATTGAACTAAAACTGTAATTTAGTTTGAATTAAATTGCAAATGATGTAGGCAAGTAGCGTATATAGTATTAAATTGCTTTATCGACTGATCTATTTGAGCTGGAAGAACAAAAGTAGATCAACCTTTGCAGTAAGAGAAAAGTCTGATAAATTGTTTTCAAATTCTGCACGTTATTTCATTCTTCCAAGATAATTTGAAAACCAGCCTGGTCCTTTTTTGCAAATGCCAAAACATTTCAGTCTCACGGTTGGAATAAGGTGGTCAATCGTGAACATTGCTGTTTAAAAAATAAATCAATACTAACTAAGCAGGACAGTGAGAAGATGGCCACCGTTTGGTGGTGCCTGCCTTGTAGTCCACACCTCCTCAATTGGCTTCGGCAGCTGAACGGCTGAGGGTTTCCGCTGACAAACCCTGAAGCGATATTCTTTCTTTGTTATCCCTCCATGATTATTTTTTGTTAGTTTATTGCGTTTACTGTGTATTCTATTGTTTTGATCCCAATTGCTGGTCGTGTTCCAGCACCGTCTCCTGGACCTTGCTTGGCACCCATTCCACATACTGGGGACTCCTCCTGGCTCTGCCCTGGCTCCATTGGCAGCATGACTCCTTTCCTTTATATGCTTTGATTAAATATGTATTTCCTGTTAATGTACAATGTCTTGGGCTGTGAGCACATGAAGACACAATATAAAGCAGCATTGATGTTGTTATCATCTAGGACTTGGATGCAGCAGTGTTGTGCCTTGGCTCTCCAACACACTGGTGTGCTGTATAATTGACGAATTGGCACGTTCTGTTTACGTGACAACCCTTACTAGTTGGCTGTCGGGTGGTGGTGGGTTTTAACGACACATTAATATATTTACGCGATCTAACCCAAAAAAACTCTATTGGTCATTTTTATAGATTAAGAATAAATATAACAGTATACAAATACATATTGGCCTCTAGCTAATCTGGGTCTTTTTTTTACAACCCACACTGGGCACAATGCAAGTTGGAGACGGCATTCGTATGTGCACTAGGGATAATACAACCTATACACATATCTGTTGTATGGAATTTAGCAAACCTATTCCATTTGACGCTGATCTTCTTGGTGCTCTCGTATCTGTTGAACTAGATACTTATTTTATAAGTAACATTAATTCTTCAAGCGTTTCCGAACATTCCTTTAGTCTTCCACCACTGCTTTATGGCTTCAAATGTGCAATCGGTATTTCGTTGCATTATTGTACAGTGAATGCTATAGTTCATATTTATTACATTTTAATAAAATATATGATCACGTTGTAAAATTTAATTACCTGATATGTATTATTTTCAGTATGCCAGACATATCACGTAACAATAATTAGCCTGGCTTTGAAAGTTCTCACTGCGTTTTAAACATAAACGTATGAATCAGTACGTAAAATAAATAGGACCCTGAAATTATCCAATAAAATCCGTGATTTTATCTATCGGATCCAGATGATTTATATTAATAAAAAAATCCAGCAGTTAGTAATTGGTATCGGTTTTCAAGAATTGTGTGGTAATGTGCTCCATTACTATGTAATGTGTTGCTTGGGATAACCTGGAGAAAAAGTACAGTAGAGAGAAAATTATAATTCTGAAAAGTCAGGCTTTGATCAATATTAATTCCACCATATTAGGGCTGTGGGTTATATTTGAGCCATGTCCCATGGCTCAACTATTCATATGAAACGTATTAATCTTTACATTGAATGTATTTTCAAATGAACAGTTATAACTAAGTTATGTATGTTGAACTTCTTTCGCACCGTACGTCTGCAACTGCGATCAGCACTCTACATCAGGCCACAAGCATTGTCATCTTCCCTTGTTATTGAACATGCTGTTTCACTCGGGATATCTTCAACTCTGTGTCAAGGTTCCCACTTAGACTTCTCATCTTTTTCTCCCCCATTGTCTAGACTCTAATGGTCAAATAAGCCCATGTCACAACCATAGCCTTTAAATAGACATCCTGATCTTCTCTGATTATAATGTAATATGATATCTGTTTGACGGACAAAACTGGAAATAACATTAGAGTCGACATGCTTAGGAGCAGTTAAAGAGGATGGAAAGAATGAATTATAGAGGTGGACAAGAGCAGGCCGGATGCTTTGAAAACCTGAACTTAATAAGAAAAATCAACATACCAATGTAACTAAAGAATGTTTTTGTATTATCATGATAATCATCAGCCATGGTCACTCTCCTACTCGATGAAGGCCTCCCCAATCCACCTAACACCTGAACGCAAACTGATTTCTTAATTGCTCCATCTCATTGGAGGACGTCCTATCAGATGCGTTCCATTTCTTGGTTGCCACATTATTGTTGACCATCGTCAATCATCCCTTACAGCAAAGTGTCCTGCCCAAGCCCACTTGTATTAATTAGTTTGAACTAAGCCGTTTACCTGTGTATGTTCTATAATCCTCTTTCTGTCTTTCAATATAATTCCAAGAAAGATTCATTCCACGCTTCTATGCACACGCTTGGTTTTGTTCCAAAATTCCCACGAATGACCACGTTTCTGAACCATGTTAAAGTGAGTGGTAAGCCCCGATTAAAACGACATGTTTTTTTTACAAAATGGTATACTACTTTTCATTTTCAAGTTCATGTTGCCGAGTTTTTTTTAGCGGTGTATATTAATTGCCATGACGTACGGATTTTTAAACACGGTCATGACACAGTGGAACGAGACGTGAAAAGTGCGCGCAAAGAGATATGAAGAAGTGCACGCTTGGATTTTACACCGTGTGACGGAGGAACACGTGGATCAACGAACGCCAGCAAGTTGCAGACATGTCGACTCGACAAAAGAAAGTGGACTTGGGCAGCATGCGTCACAGAAAATGGATGAGCCTGGATGAGCCAAAAACTAGTGGCAGCCAAACGGAGGGAACATGCCTAAAAGTACATAAATTGAGGAGATAATGAGATTAGTTCTTGTTGCAGAAGCTATAGCTGTAGCACGACTGTGAGTAATGGCAGAAGCATGGAGAGACCTTAATCCCAAAGTGAATAGATCACGGCTGATTATTATGATGATGAAAAGCAGCAGCAGCACATCATGCTTGGCTATCTTATTTAATGCGGTATTCAATAATAAACCTGTTCTTTCATACAGTATTCGGAAATTCAGTTGGTGCCATTATATCGCAAGAATTATAAAGTCTATCATTAAGACAAAAAGCGAACGATCAAAGAGATGCACAGAAAGCACTGCATTCACCCCAACTCACCCCTCCACCACTGTCACTAGTGATATGTATGGCTGCAAACTCATTTCTTTGTAAATACCTGTGTTTGCAAATACCTATGTTTGCAGCCATAGATACACCAGTGTCACTACATTTTAATTGTATTAAGTGTCACTGGTGATATCTATGGCTGCACACACATTTGTTTGTCCAAGATTAGGGTTTAATAAGTTAAGGCCAGGCATTTTAACTTCACACTTTGGCATATTGTTTGTTGTTGTCACTTGCTGACCTGCCCCAATTTGGCACAACTGTGAAAACGATCTTCATAGCTCATTGGATTCCTCCAGTTTAAATAAAGATTGTGATTCTAATATATTAAAAATGTTACATTTCTCTATGTTTATTGTTCAACACCCAAATCATTATATTTAGAGCTCAGACAATACATTGGCCAAACCAACGTGAATATGCTTCAAAGGAGCAGATCAAGGTGGCTACATACAAAGCTTAAGCAAAGCAAGCAAGCCACTTTAAGTACATTTTAATTGTATTAATTGGTGTATTGTTTAGTGTATGGATGATATCTACGGTGTTGGGTTTAATGTAGAATTGAATTAAGTAACGAAAAGCAGTATGTTGGATTTCATCTGAAGTATTGGAAAGACTAAATATGTTGCAATAATGGTACGATAATGGTACAGCAGTGAATAACGGTTGCAATCTAGGATGTGTTAAAATTATTCGAGTTTACAAGTCAGTAGTAACTGGTAGTGAAGAAGGCTTTGACCACTTTTTATTTGCGTTAGCATCACACTCTTTAAACAGTACCTTAACTATAGCCAAATATATTTTTATTCAGCTCTCTTAAAAACGAGCTCCAGATACAAGCTTTTATTAGTGTAGATAAAAAAAAACGTAGCCCTCCAAATACAAAATGGAGATTTGGATTTGAGATTTAAAAATCTCATTTTGCGTCTGGACGGAGAGTGCAGCAATAAAAGCCTCCGCAGACAAACCTTCGCATGGCAGTTTCCAAGAGAAAACGTCCAAAATAGAATGGCCAATGGTAATCTGTCTTAATCCTATGGTAACTCCCATTCTTTACGCAGATTTGTTTATCTTAGTTTACTCTATACAGTTGCAAATTATACATTTTTATCAATAAGAATGAACAAAAATGTAATGCTGCATGTCGAAAAATGTATTAATTGCTCTCGCTAATTCATCATTTAAGAATTCCATCCATAATTGGTATTACACCCCTTCCAATGTACAATATTAATTTTTAAATGTGTTACAAAAAAACGTTATTTCTCACATTAATTATCAAAATTGTCTCGTTTATGTGTGCTAGCAATTAAGATAAACAATTTTAATTTCAGTCAGATGGGGAAGCATAACGCATTTCAGTGATGCTGACCTCTTTGCCCCCCATGGCCTGGAACATCCTTTCCAGTTGCACACGTAATTGCTGGATGTTATTCATCAGGAAACAGGCCTGCGTGAAACAACAACAACAACAACAAAAAACACACCGTTAAAAACATCAGCATTCATATATTCTTTAAAACATTATTTAAATTATAGTTTTTAAACATTTTATTTTCTTTAATTGTAACCCGTCCCTATTAAAAATGTGCTGACGATGTGGATAAATGTGGAAAGGGATAAGATAGGCTAACAGATATGGAATAAATGTGTCGTATTCAAGTACCACATTTGCCTTGTAGTGAGGCATGTGGAGAAGCAAGTAAATCAGCTACAAGACCCAACTGAACATCTTAAGAACGTGCGTGTTCAGTACAGCTTTGTATGCCTGTGAGACCTGGACATTGAAAAATACTGACAGCGATAAAATATTGGCATTCTAATTGTATTGTTACAGAAGGATAATGCGTCTAAACCAGATCCAAAGAGTGATCAACAGAAGTAAGAAAAAGGTGACACATAGCAGAAGATGTGATGCAGGCAGAGATGAGAAGGACACTGGCACTATTTGGACACACGTGTAGTAGGATGGACAACAGAAGGAACATTCAAAGTGTGTTGTTCAGAACAATGGAAGGAACCGGAGAGAGAGGAAGACGTAACAAAGAATGGCGTGATGACGACAGATGTGCACTACTTAAGCATGTTGGCACAAGACAGAGGAAAGTGAAAACAAATGATGAGATGTGCAGTAGACACCCAAGGGCTATCTGCCCATGGATCGTGATGATGGCGATGATGAAGCAACTCTGCTGTTCCCCGAATTGGCATTTTCATATTTTCATGAAAAAAAAGTTTTCTCCACAAGATTACATCATTTTCATATTCTTAGGTTTTTTCGGTTAAGTCACGTAAGTAAAACATCAAAATAAAAATAAAATAAAAATAAAAATCACGACGTTTCGGAGGCAACACAACGTCGTGATTTTTATTTTTATTTTATTTTTATTTTGATGTTTTACTTACGTGACTTAACCGAAAAAACCTAAGAATATGAATCTTTGCAGTCACGAAAGCTTCAAATCTAGAATTAAGATTACATCAGGCTTGGGCCCTGGTTTCCGACTTCGCAATGTGCAAGGTTCAGCATACATTTTCCAAACGTTGCCCTGTTAAATTGTTTTGGTTCATGTGAAAATTACCCATCGGTAGTATGTGGAGTTGGCAGAAGTCTGTGTTCACAACAGTTACCAAACGTCAATCCAAATCCCACAACAGCAGTTAAAGGGGTCTAGCACTGAAACAGTGGCCTCTGCCAATATCCAATCCTGCCGGAGAGGAAACTGCAAGTGACAGTTTCGGGCAGTCTGGAGTTAGCTTTGGTGCTCAAGCTGCTGATATGTTTTTTTTTATTAACATAGGTTATACACGCTTGTACATCAGTCGCTTAATGGTGCGATTTATGGACCCCATTGAGATAATACGTTTCAATGCCTGTCGAGGAAGCACAGCAAATAGATAAATTCCTCTTCCTTGCAGCCGGTGGCTAGAGGCTTGGCTGGTATTGCATGAAGTAATAAAGAAAGGCAACATTCTTAGTTACACCTTAGCCAAGGGATGCATATGTAATAGCAGAGCTGAATACAAGTGCCGACTAGACCCATTTGTTACATGGTGGAGAAAATAAATGTTCATTCAACTCTAGCAAATGACTTTTCCCAATCTAATACAATTATGTATGCCTCTTGTATACCTTAATATTGAACCATAATGATAGTCTACAAATGTTATAGACTCAGCTATCATTGGAAAGATGTTATTAACCACTTATTGTCAATGAACCTTCACCGTCAGCAGTGTGGTGTGTGGAGCGGGGTGCAGTGATTTCCTGGTGTCCCTTCGCTGCATTGGCATTGCTGCTGCATTGGCATTGCTGCTGCATTGGCATTGCTGCTACTTTGGCATTGCTGCTGCATTGGCATTGCTGCTACATTGGCATTGCTGCTGCATTGGCATTGCTGCTGCATTGGCATAGCTGCTACATTGGCATTGCTGCTACATTGGCATTGCTGCTGCATTGGCATTGCTGCTGCATTGGCATTGCTGCTGCATTGGCATTGCTGCTGCATTGGCATTGCTGCTGCTTCGGCATTGCTGCTGCATTGGCATTGCTGCTGCATTGGCATTGCTGCTGCTTTTGCATTGCTGCTGCATTGGCATTGCTGCTGCATTGGCATTGCTGCTGCATTGGCATTGCTGCTGCATTAGCATTGCTGCTGCTTTGGCATTGCTGCCCCGCCCATGCTGCTGATACACTTGGGCTACGCCCATCTCCAGACCTTTATAAACAGTCCCACTCTTTGCAGATCTTCTCCAAGTCATTAAGGTTTCGAGGCTAACGTTTGGCAACTCGAACCTTCAGCTCGCTCCACAGATTTTCTATGGGATTAAGGTCTGGAGACTGGCTAGGCCACTCCAGGACCTTAATGTGCTTCTTCTTGAGCCACTCCTTTCTTGCCTTGGCCGTGTGTTTTGGGTCATTGTCATGCTGGAATACCCATCCACGACCCACTTTTAGTGCCCTGGCTGAGGGAAGGAGGTTCTCACCCAAGATGTGACGGTACATGGCCCCGTCCATCGTCCCTTTGATGCGGTGAAGTTGTCCTGTCCCCTTAGCAGAAAAACACCCCCAAAGCATAATGTTTCCAACTCCATGTTTGACGGTGGGGATGGTGTTCTTGGGGTCATAGGCAGCATTCCTCCTCCTCCAAACACGGCGAGTTGAGTTGATGCCAAAGAGCTCCATTTTGGTCTCATCTGACCACAACACTCTTACCCAGTTGTCCTCTGAATCATTCAGATGTTCATTGGCAAACTTCAGACGGGCATGTATATGTGCTTTCTTGAGCAGGGGGACCTTACGGGCACTGCAGAATTTCAGTCCTTCACGGCGTAGTGTTTTACCAACTGTTTTCTTGGTGACTATGGTCCCAGCTGCCTTGAGATCATTGACAAGATCCTCCCGTGTAGTTCTGGGCTGATTCCTCACCGTTCTCATGATCATTGCAACTCCACGAGGTGAGATCTTGCATGGAGCCCCAGGCCGAGGGAGATTGACAGTTCTTTTGTGTTTCTTTCATTTGCGAATAATCGCACCAACTGTTGTCACCTTCTCACCAAGCTACTTGGCGATGGTCTTGTAGCCCATTCCAGCCTTGTGTAGGTCTACAATCTTGTCCCTGACATCCTTGGAGAGCTCTTTGGTCTTGGCCATGGTGGAGAGTTTGGAATCTGATTGATTGCTTCTGTGAACAGGTGTCTTTTATACAGGTGTAGGGGTGTTACGGGAGGGCAAACAAACACACAAGGGGTGTTTGCGCCCGCACACGTAAGGGTGGCTACATCCACGTCCGCAACGGTTAGCCCTGGGGGGCTGTGATGGTGCTGTGATCCCCCACGGCCCCACCCCTCGGGGGGGAGTTGCTATATAAGGCGGGGAGCCGGTGGGCTCGGGGTCGAGTATTACAACTTAACCAGCGAAGAGTGAAGACCGGCAGGATAGGCCTTGGGACTCCCCTAGCTCGCTGTCCTTCTAAGGACCGACCAGGGCAAGCCAGCGGCGCGGCCCTGGGAGCCCAGAGCCGATGCTCTTGTAAGAGCCGGTCTGGTTGGCTAAGGGTGTCGAGATCCTAGCTTGGCCAGAGCTGGATCAGCTAGCCTCCCCAAGCTCTCTAGTGGAGGACCTGGGAGCACACTAGCCGGGCTAGCGCTAGGGGTGTCTCCCTGTTAGATGGGTGAAGGGGCCGTTATCCATTCAAGTATTGTGTGCCCTTTGGTTGAATAAATAAGTGTGCCTCCGACTACGTCGTCTACGTCTCCTTGAACTCACTACACAGGTAACAAGCTGAGATTAGGAGCACTCCCTTTAAGAGTGTGCTCCTAATCTCACCTGTATAAAAGACACCTGGGAGCCAGAAAT
This sequence comes from Lethenteron reissneri, assembly GCF_015708825.2. NCBI lineage: Eukaryota > Metazoa > Chordata > Hyperoartia > Petromyzontiformes > Petromyzontidae > Lethenteron > Lethenteron reissneri. The sequence continues at coordinate 2,846,561 of NC_083842.1, read as the reverse complement.
CTTTCTGATTAAGAGGGGGTCAAATACTTATTTCCCTCATTAAAATGCAAATAAATTTATAACATTTTTGACATGCTTTTTTTTGGATTGTGTTGTTGTTATTCTGTCTCTCACTGTTCAAATAAACCTACCATTAAAATTATGGATTGATCATTTCTTTGTCAGTGGGCAAACGTACAAAATCAGCAGGGGATCAAATACTTTTTTCCCTCACTGTAAGTTAGAGCTGTATTGAGATACAAGGTATCAAATATAGAAACTGGGAGGAAATGTGTGCAATTTTGCGTAACATAAAACATAAGTGTATCTTGTCGCTGGGCAGAAAATGCGATTGAATTTTATGACCTGTTGAAAAGTGGTTTGAAGTGTAGATAACCCCAATATGAAGGAATTTGAAGTCCAATAGAGAAGCGAATCCAAAGAGTCAAAAATGGATGAGGTGATTGCAAACAAGAGGCAAGGACCCCTGCTCGAGCAGGCCCTTACCCCTTGCATTAAAAATCATGTCTGGGTGACCAGAGCTGAAACCGCATTGCGGAGAAGAAATATTCCGAGGCAGGCTAACAGCATTTCGGGGGCATCTTGTCAAAAGCAAGCATTGAAGAAGCAGAAGTTCAACAGAACATCATCTTACCGCATTACATTCCCATTTGAGGTAATAGTGAGTAAATATACTTACGTGTAGTATAGGGAAGAATTACATTTATAATGTACATTTATAATGTATATTAGTGTTTCAGGAGCAGGAGGCAAGGACACAAACGATGGTCCGTGTTTATTGGACAAGAGGAGATTTATTAAGCTGAGCCGAGCGGCTCTCCGAGGTCGGAAGACCGAGCATGGAACTCGCACGTAGAGATGCTGTGTGGATAGCGATCGATGGAAACGAGGGTGAGGCACTCACGTGAAGCAAAGTCGAACCTTGGTTGTTTTGTCAGTCGCTGTTACATGTGCAACTGTGTAAGACTAATGAGGTGGGCGTCATGTACAAGGGGCAAACCCTGCCATTATATAATGTATGTTTGAAGAGGCGCTGGTAATATAAATATTTTTTAGAGATACACTCTGGGTGATGAGGGGATGAAACAAACTAAACATCCCTCCATTCTAAAAATGCCAATCTCTCCGTTTGAAATCTTCTCATAAGACCTGTGTTAAATGGTATCACTTCTCTATGAAGAGTGTTGTTGTTGTTACACCTTTGGTTATTGTTATGTTCAACTAATATTGGAAGGTTATTTGATTCTTTTGGTTCCATTAAGGAGGAATTCAAATGCAATGGGTGTATGGCTGTATAATCGTAAAGAATACGTTTCAGCCAAAATATAATTCTCGTTAATATTTTTCGACATTTAGGAATTAGTACATTCTGAATAATATTTTGTGGGATCCGGAGGGGTGAAGCATGCTGCAGGGATTTATCAATTGGAATTAGATGGATAGTGAAACAGTGAGGCTCTGCAACCATTGCAGAGACAGGGTTTATATCAAGGCTTTCTGAAGGAAACCCAAGCATTACCCAACCTTAGAACTGGCTACATTCTGTGGTTGAAACATGGGTTCCTCTTATGTTGGCTTATGAAGTAGAGAGATTAGATTTATGGATGCATTCAGTAGTCCACAAATGGCATAAAATCAACACTATAATACAATATTTAAGAGGCCTTGCAATTCTAAGTATAGTGGGCATAGTTAAGATAGCTGGGGACATTACTGGGTGTTGTTGGGCTTAGGAGAGAGTCGTGACACGTGGGGACTTGTCAGTTCAGTGGTGCTGGGCACGAGACCCTGATTCAAATAAGAATCCCGAGGGGAAAAAAGAAGTGGCGTTCGGCGTGTACACAAATAGGGGAGACACAATGAGGGGGAGCTATTGGGGAGAAATAGGAACAAGTTCTATAAAAAAAGTTGTCAGTGCACGCATAACTCGTGAGAATGTTTGCTCATTATAGCAATGGTCTGGTTTTGTTTGCTTGATTGTTCAAACACTACTTATAAGATGTGGTAGAACAACTGACAGCCAGCCACTCAAGAGTTTATTTAGGATATAATAATGATAGAATAGGCTGAGGAGCTCAAGGTTTTATCATTTATTTGATGTCGCTGAATTTACAATCGGACATTTAAATGTCAACACGGACGTTGCTATCAGGGTAAGGCGCTGGTGAATGGAAGGGACATGGAGTCTTGGAGTAATAAGGTGTTAATAATTATTATCTTGTGCTTACTGGTACTTGCTTAGAAAATGTAATAAAGATAGCATAATAGACAGTGGCTTGTGAATAAAACTGTGAGGAGGGGAGAAGAGTGAAAGTGGTTAGGGTTCCATCCCGAGAGAAGGTGTGGTTGCAGTTTCTAAAGAGAGTGGCAGCTTTGTGAGGACGGAAGGTGTTTGGAATACATAATTAAGGATTGAGAGGAAAGATAAGTCAAAGAAATGTGGAAAGAGTGATATTTTGTCCGCTGTGATTGGTATTATTTAACAGCAGGAAGTGGAGTGATAAGGCAGTCTTATTTCTGCACTGTCGTTTACATTGTTTTAAAATATCAATATTACAGAAAATAACAAATTATATATTCTCTTAAGTCATCAGAAACGAAAATGTGATTTAATTGAACATTTGAAGTTGAAAGTGCCGATGCAGCAAACATTACACGCTTACCACTTTTTCCTGGGAGCAGTATTCCTTGAAGTACTGGGAGATGATTTCCGCATAATTCATCAACACCTTGCTAATGGTCTGAAAAACACATTCAGAAATGTTCAGTGTGTTCCCAGGATTTAATACAGCCCAGGAGTGTAAAACTGAAATAAAGAAAAATATTTTCCAAAACAATTTTCTAAATCATAGTTGAAAAGTCGAAATGTACTGCAGTTGCAATATAATTATAAGTGTCACGATTCAAAACTAAAAGTGCATTTGCCAAATAAAGTTTAGATTTTTTTCAGCAAAGCATTATAATTATAATAATATAGCACACATTACATTAGGAGGCTTTGCTTGTGGAGTTAACAAAAGAGTTAACGGTGGTGGCAGAGTATTAAATACATTCCTTAAAGATACATTCACACGAATTACATTTAAAAAACTTTTTTACACGGAAAATAACTTTTGTTATAGTTTAGAGACCACAGTGACTGTAAGGCTGAGTGGAACAACAAGTCTACAATGTAACATTAATCTGTGTGGTTTGTGCCTACTCACATCACCATCACATACATTTGCCTTAAATATTTGACTTAAACAAATTGGGACAAGTATAGGAGGGCAAGGGTTATTTTTTAGAACATAACTGACAACTTGATCATCTTATTTTAAACACTATTTTGTGTTTGTTGAACTCTACGAGAAAAATCGAGACAAATGGGCAATTACTTAAGATGTGCCATTTTCAACGATGGAGCAACACAGTGATTCGTGCTACAGGAATTACATTTCAGATACTTAGTGGAAATAAAAGTTAAACATTTATTATGATTGTAATTTTTCAAATTATGTACGTTCTTCTCAGAGCCAGATTATCCTCATAGCACAAGTAGCTACAAATGCTACGGGCCCCGCACTTTCAAGGGCCCTGCGCTAAATGCTTTCAAGCTATCAATTCCGGTTCAGTGATTCTGCACTTGCTCTTACTATAGTACTATACCGCCTTCAACTTTATGAACGACTGGGTGTTTAAGGTAAGCGATTTGTCGTATTATCTGGCTGTATAGCAAATGAAAAAACAATACAATTACTTTACGATGGAAGTAAAAAAATTGTGTTTGATATTTATGTGTTTTTTATTTAGGGCCCCATAAAAATACATTGTACAGGCCCCGCAACGAGCCTAATCTGGCACTGTTTCTTCTTGTTTCCGGGGGGTCCCCGCACCCAATGTAAAATTTTCCCGCACATTCTTTGCTACTTATTTCGTGCACGTGCCACCGTCTTCTCAGTCCCATCGTGTTGTAATCGGAGTGGACCGAATCGCAAAATATCGTCGCAACCCTTCAACAATGAGTAGCAAGTGCAGTGCTAGTGACAGCACAGGTGACAGTGCGTAGTACAAAAGGTGAACGTGCAATTGGTGTCGGGTGCCATTTGAATCTTCCTCTGGCAAGCGTACGTACGATAGTGAAGAATGTTGATGAAATAGAAAGCAAAGCTAAGCATGCTTTAAGCATTTGGAGGTTAAAATTACATGCAAAGAAGTATTATCGTAGAAAACATTTACGATGGCTGGCGTTTTTGAAAGAGGAACTGCACAACAATAGCATGCCCGTGGAGGGTTTTACAGATTTCAGGCACGATGTAGTTTTAAGAATGTAAAAATACTGGTGCCAACACAGAAACGTTTTTCATGAAAAACTTTTTTTCAGGAAAAACGTTTCTGCAGAAGGTGGGTATGACCCAGTGTAATCCACTCCCAACACCTCCAATAACGCACATCTCATCCACTCCTCAAGGTAAGCTCATACAAATAATAGTTTAAGGTAAACAAAAAAAATGCTGTTTTAGATTGTGTGCTTTTTTACACAAAAACTTATTTTACGTTTCAGTCATTGCTTAACAATGGCACAAATACGTTTTCTATTTAAAAAAGGAAACCGTTTTAAAGTTTACAGGGCTGCTTTGAAATGCTCAGAAAAAAGTTTTCACTGAAGTGGTTGACAAGTATAAATGCTGTTTAAAGGTTATTGAACTCAGAATTGGTTCTAAATGTGTGCATGATGTGTTGTTCAGTATAGTACAGGTACTGTACATAGACAGTACGTATTTTTGTTTGCTAGGTATGAAACACAACATTTCCCTAAGTTTACGGTTATCTTATCCCTACCTTATTCCATTGATTCTCATGGGAGAAATTGCCCCGCTTTGCATCACATAGGCAATGTTTACACTTTCATGGTCCCTATCTCCCCCACCCCAGTTCCCATTATTCTTATGGGGAAAAATTCCCGGTGAAACATTGTTTCGTTATAAGTTGCAATTTTCCGGTCCCTAACTCCGGCATATATCGGGGACCCCCTTAAACCATTAAAATCCACGTGTCATTTTGTTTCAACGTCTTTAAAAGTAGATGCAGAGGTGTATTTAATCATTGGCGCAGAGTACATTATGAGCCAAATACGACACATCATGAAAACAGTAGACGGACGAATATCGAAGCCTCGGCGACAGCTTTTGTAACCAGACAAAAATATGAGTTGCTTACAGACTATAAACATTTTCCTCTTCACTACATTTGAGAACCAGCCTACCGCTTTACTGCGATAACTACATTTAATGATGTTGACTATAATAGTCAACTGTATCAATGCCTTAGATTAATAAAACCACTAGGGCATATTTTTTGGGAAACCATGAGCAGATAACTGCTGGCATAAATAGTGCCATCTCAAAAAACAAACCGTGCCAGTGTACATACCGCTGCGAATGCTGCATACCAGCTAGAATGTAAGCCTTCATGGTGTTGAAGGTGGGGAATATGATGAGTGGTTTATTTACCTTGGCAAAACGCCTCATAAAGTGAGCAACAATCTCTGGATCAGGACACTCCAACTTCTTGATGATCTCAAAGCTTTGGTTGAGTTGTGTGAACACGTCCACCACTGAGCAGGAGAAGAGGGCGTGCTCAGATGTTTGCTGAAACTGAAAATCACGTGACAAGGGGAATCAGGAATAACATCAATATTGTATATGCAATTTTATTTTTAAAAATACATGTCAATTTCACATTAATCTAAGAATAATACACAAATCTAATTTCAAAAGTTGAAGTGACAACTTTAAGACAATTGTTGAAACATATTTAAACCTGATAATTGGTTTTTACCCTTCTATCTGGCAACAAAACTGACACCTTTTTACAAGGAGTCATGTTTGCATAGACAACAATACCTGCAGTCATAATACAAACAAAAGAACATAACTCTGATAATGTGCACTGTCCTTGAAGTTGATTGGTCCACACCCAAGACAGCTTTCCTTAGAGTCTAGTCTCACATGGTGTTGGACCAGATGACGCCAAAAGGTCCAACACCATGTGAGACTAGGCTCTAAGGAAAGCTGTCTCGGGTGTGGACCAATCAACTTCAAGGACAGTGCACATTATCAGAGTTATGTTCTTTTGTTTGTATTATGACTGCAGGTATTGTGGTCTATGCAAACATGACTCCTTGTAAAAAGTTGTCAGTTTTGTTGCCAGATAGAAGGGTAAAAAACCAATAATCATATTTTTACTGGCAAATGAGGTTCCCATAGTATATTTAAACCTTTTAAAACTTCAAATTCGACTGGTGTGATTGCCTGGATTAGGTCACAAGAGACTGATGGGGTTGTCCTGATAATTAAAGCAAAGATCAAAATGGTGGACATTTTTTGTATGTGGACATGTGCAGATGTTTATTCGTGAAAATGTATCAAATGAACTGTTATTGTGTTAAAAAGTTAACTCTTTTTAGTTTGTTGCGCAAATGATTTCTATTTCTATACGTATATATAAATTTATCAAATTCCCTACCATTTCTATGGTTTTCACAGCCTAAGTGCCAGTTCTTGCCTAATTCCCTTCCCTCCAAGTTTTTGTTGGGGCTGGTTCATGGCTGAAATATTGTAGGGCAGGGGTTAATGTCTGGCCCTCCCTTGCCTGTGTTGTGTTCAGGAGTGTTAACCACCCATGTATGCATCGTATTATGTGAATACTAAGCCTGTGCCTACACTTTGGAGTGGAACCAGATTGAATAAGATTTTTTTTTAACGTGATTTGATAAAAATTTGATGCCCATAAAATTATACGCCTCTGGATTGCAAAAGTCCCAGGTTAGAAAACACTGCGGGGCATCTTGTAATGAAATCAGCAATAAAGTATTGCTATTGAAGGATGATAATGTACAAGTATTTGATTTGATTGTATTTAATACATATTAACATCTGAGCCTCAAATTTAAAGGAGTCTCAGAAATGGTTTATGAATCCTCAGAGGGGGCCCCATCTGGCAGTTTGCCCCAGGCCTCTAGAAAACCTTTCTGGGCATTTCTCTCCACATGTTTCTGTATAATCGTATTCAAGATTTAATGTGTTGCTCTCTGTGTGTCTCCATGCCTCTCTCTATGTGCAAGTATATCTGTGTATCTCTCTCTCTCTCTCTCCGTGTCTCTCATTGTGTTTTCATGTTTCTGCATACATATCTCTTCTCTCTGTCTGCATGGTTCTCTCTGTAATGTGTTTGTGTGTTTTGCTCAGTGACTCCATATCTACAAAGGCCAAGTAGCCTGGGGATTGCAATTGTATAACCCTGTTGTGCCTCTGGGTGTCTCTCTCAATTTCTCTCTCTCTGCATTTTTTAATCCATGTATTTCCGTGTCTCTGTGTATATGCATTTGTGTGTGTTTCTCTGTGTTAACCCTGTCCAGATATGTGTCTCTTTGCACATCTCTCTGTGGTAATATCTTTCTGTGCATATCTATGTGCCTATGTCATCTCTGTCTCTCCGATTCTCTGTTTGTATCTATGTATACCTTTCTCTGTGTATCTCTGTCTTTTGCTGAGTTTATACAAGACCACGTGCAGCCCAGGGGCCGTAATTGCATCTCCCGGTCTCTCTCTACGTCTGGGTATATATGTGCTGCTCTCTCCCCATCTCCAGGTATCTCTCCATGATTCTAATTCGCCCCATATCTCTTTCTGTGTCTACATGCCACTGTGTAGTTATCTGTCTCTCCATGCCATGTCTTCCTCTGCATCTCTGTCTCTTGCGTATACACCTCCGATTAACGTGGTTGGCTACGTACGGCGCGAAATATGTTTATACATACAGACATGCTCTCTGTTTCTGTGTATATTTGTGTCTCTCACTATGTTGCCATCTCTCTCGCTTCATATTTCTGTACCGTGTCTCTCTGCTTCTCTTTTTCTCCACGTTTCTCTGTCGTTCAGTCTGCTCAATGCTTTGTCTAGTGAGGACCTTTTACATGCACAGGATGTCGCCGTGAATTCCATGTGAAGAGGTTATGTGGGCATAACGTGTAGACTTGAGTTCCCCCTGCCACCCTTACCCCTTAGAGGGGTGGAAGAAATCAAGTCACACGGCCCATGTCAACTCGAGCACTGCAGTGAAGAGGCTCACATAGGTGCTAAATACTGTACTGGATGTACATGAAAATATATAGAAGCCTACAATATATATATAAAATACAAAAGAACACGATATATATCGAATTACGATATACACTGCATGTATATCACATGCAGAATATAACCGTACACTTTATACTCTAAATATACTGTATTTATAATAAATAATGTGCAGTATAAATTCTAGTATAGTATGTATATTCTGTAAATATAATCCAGTATATAGTCTATGTGCTGTATATATTGTATAAACTACATCTGAAGTGTGAGAAGAAGACTACACTGATAGGTAAAGTAACAAGGTAATGGACTAACTAAGAATGTGATGCATGTGCATTTGTCTGAGTTCTGCATTTTTCAGAGGTATCATTCCGAATCAGTCGAGCAGCATTATCTTTTCATCAGCTGCGTAATGCTGTATGAAAGCTACCTGGCCTTCGTTCCATACGAAGCTCTGGGTCTTCTCAGCCACAGTTATGTCCTTCGTTCTCCATGCTTGCAAAATGTGGACCCCTTTAAAAGGAACATTTTCTCTGGTGTGAAGCATTCATGCTGGCCTGCCTACAATCCATTGTGGGTATAACCAGACTGGATTGCGTGAGTAGGTCACAGATCCCTGAAGTATATCTACAAAGTCTCATCAGTGAGATGCCCCGGCGGCGAGGCTGCTTTGGCTGGGTCATTTAGCCCTCATCCCCAGCCACCACATGTCCAAGACGCTTCTGTTTGGCCAGATAGAGAGAGCTAAACTTTTGCAGCACAAGCTCGAGAAAAGGTGGTCTGAGAAGGATATGCAAGCTCATTGGACTTTCCAATGACTGTTACCAGCGGTGCCAAGTTTGGCTTCTGAGGAGTCTCGTGAAGGATGTTACTGGGCAGTTAAGAGGCAGATGCCCTCCAACAAATAACAAAGGCTCGCTAGCAGGAGGCCACGGCACACAGGCCCAGGTGCTATGGGTTGACTGAGATGACTGGCAGATTCACAACCTGTGCTCCCCACTGTGCCAGCTTGCTGTATTTTAACTGCCTGGCACAACAATGAGCGGAGTGCCAGGCAGTTAAAATACATCAAGCTGGCACAGTGGGGAGCACAGGTTGTGAATCTGCCAGTCATCTCAGTCAACCCATAGCACCTGGGCCTGTGTGCCGTGGCCTCCTGCTAGCGAGCCTTTGACACTCACGTGACGGTTAAAAGTGCATCTAGCCTGGCACAAGCGCTGTGGTGATATCACTGTCACTTAGTGGCTGTTGTAAGGCATGGTGCACACGCTGTGGTAACTCGGCAATGCGGCGTGAGCTCACATCAACTCGGGGTCGCCTCGCCCGGTACACCAACATGAACGTGCTTTTGGGTCTGGTGTCATCACTGTCATAATGTGTGATGTGGATGGCATTGACACTGGAGGGGTTGCAACTAATGGGAAGCAAGGTGGGTGGTTCCATTCTTTCCTGCATTGTAACGCATAGGCATTGCACCATGTGTAGTAGGCTTTACCATGTTGACATTATTTCAGTTGACACGACGAGTACATGTGAAAGGCTCATCGTTGAGGCAGCTCTAAGCCTGGGGGCTGCAAACAACCTCACAGGAGATCAATACCAGGTCTCCTCCACCACCAAAACCATTGTACAAAGTTCCGTAATTAATGTACTCAATGTGTTCCATTTTACATTTGGTAACTTGTCATGTATTCACTACCCTGAGGGTTGAATATAATGGCTCTGATACAGCCTATGGAAAGCCAAACCAAGGAGTAGTCATGTAGTAAACTTCTCTCGCCCCACTCATACTACTATTTCAAAAACTGTTTATTTTTTCCTGCGTAAATGTTATATGTGCAGTGCTAAGCAATGCTGTGGTTATTGCATGTGATTTTTTTGTTGATTGATGCCACGTGAATATGTTATAGTGAAGGGTATGGTATGCGATACACTGGATTGGTTCAATAGCGTTAAACTGTATTGCAGAAGACAAGCAAGAAATAGGATGCATATTAGTTGCACCGTTCAACTTCCGCTTTAGTCATATTGTGACGTTTTATTAATCCTTTGAATTTGTGGTTTACTTTTTGTAGCTAATAAATGTTTTTAACAAGTAAAGATGTTTTATTAACGACAGACGATAGGTATACTAAGTGTGAGCGAGAGGGGGCATTGGTGGGAATGGTGCTGAGGATGTGTGGAAATGAGGGAAGGCGTGGCAGTGAGTGGAGTTCAGAGATAAGGGACAGCAGCAAGGGGACAATGAGGGAATGGGTTCTCTGTACGTGCTGATCACAAACAAACTAAAGCCCATCCAACACCTATATCATTGGTTACGTGGAGATAATTGTGCTTTATTCCAGTAATCGCGGACAAATGTTGCTGTTATTGGGTGTCATCAACAAGTGGCTTAAAATATATGTTAAAGAGTCCCATGGATTTACGGGCTTTGTTCAGCCATGTTTTTTTGTTGTTTCAGAAATGTATAAAATGAGTGAATTGCTAAAATGATAAATAACAAAATAGATTAACAGAATATATTTTACAACAATGGGACTGGAAAAATGACGGCATAATCATAAATCGATTAAGTATTCACCATCTCAGAGTCGATAATGGCAGTTATAAGAACCAATTAAATAAATAACAAGGAATGGTTCAAGAAAGAAGGCAGTGAAATGAGCCTGAAAAAAATAAACGCTAAACGAGTCACGTACAATAATAAATCAGGGAAACTATTTAAAACAAAGCAGTAGATTTATAATAGCTATAGCAATAATTGACATTGGATTGGCATCAATATAATAAGAACAAAAGCAGGATAGAATTGTTTTGGAAAACTGAAATGAATAATGAATGGCAGCAAACCATTGAGCCTGAACAGGATGCGTTGTTGTTGTAATAACTGAATATCGCTACCTATGAAGTATGGATCAGAAACTTGGACAAATGCAATTAAAATTGAATAAAAGTTGACAATTGGGCACAAAATCATGGGTAAACACACGCTTGGAATTACACAAAAATATGAAAAGGAACACTGGATTAAAATAACAAACACAAGTCACAGTCACAATGTTGAATGTTGAACAAATTAAGTGGGCTTGAGCAGGGCACGTGACTTATGGATAATGGATGAGACTGGTGATAGAAAGATAGTGAAAGAAGATAATGTGTTTATAAGAGCACGGCCATCACATGAATGTAGTAATGAGATCAGTTCACGTGTAGGAGTGAGGTGGATTGTAGCACCGCAGGAAAGTGAAGGATGGTGAAAGCAAGAGGTATTTGTCCAACTGAGGATAGACAACGGCTGATGGTGATATTAGTAAACTTAATACTTTATAATCTCAAACCAAGCAGAGAGGTTAAGATTTTCACTTAGAGTTAATATATAAATTTCGAGGTGATAGGTATTATTTAAGATGTGTATATATAGTTTGATTGCCCTGAACTATATACGTATGCTTTTTCTTGAAAAATATATGGATTAGCCTACCCCATCCTTCTTGTCTCGGTCCAGAGCGCCTCGCAGAAATTCCAATGAGACCTCTTCATTTTCATCCAACCACTGCAGTACAAATGGCTCAAACCACCTACAACATCGACACACAGCACCACATGACATTTAACAATCTAAATTATGTTCCACACATAAAAAAGGGCTTTGGAAGAAACGAGCATTCATCGTATATAAGTCAATCAATAACCTTCATGAAAAGGTGAGATCCCACACAGACAAAGCTAAACACTTTTTTCCACACACAAACTATTTTTGTCCAAGCGTTTATTTTTGCCAGCAGGATTTAGTTTTCCACATAAGTGGTGTGTCTGCCGTGGAGAAAACACATGATTCAGCCTGGGTTTTCATGCTGCTTTCCACCCAGTAGAGAAAACTATTTTTGCCGTGCAACACTTTTATAACAAAGGCTGAACTATATCCATCCAATTGTATACACCCAACACTCCCATGACAGTACAACTTTTTTTCCTTTCTTTGTATGGAAGTTTCTGTGCTTTGGTTATGGGTCCTTGCGCTTCCTCGTGGTCTACTGTGATGCCCATGCTTCATCATGTGTTGGTGTTGTGGAAACTCTTAAACAAATGTATCTATTTTTTTAGCTTAATCTCATCCTTTCACTTTATAAAGTAATCACAAGCACTTCGCTGTGAAACTGACAAAAAACTAAATGAATGTCACAAAGGTTGTGGCACAGTGGTTAGTGCCACATGATGAGTAACTTCATGGCTAACATCATGATTTCCGTATTAGTCCTGGCCCCCGCTTAGCGAACCTGCACTGACCAGCGTGATGAAGAACGATCAAACAACCCCCAATAACCAACACGACATGGGGAAGCCTTCATCCAGAAATTGATTGGAAAAGTTTTCCAAATGATTATTTTCTTCATAATTTGTGGAGTGAACATGGCCAAAACCATTCTGTGCCATTCGTGGATATCACACCTTTTCCCCTTTGTTGAATTGCACGCATTGCCTGTAATGCTGCACAGACTTACAGAGGATCCAAGGGGCACCACACTTTCATCTGATTGACGGAGGTTTTTAAGTTACCCTCAACACATTTAAAGCATGATTTTCTATATAAACGAAGACCGCTGTGGGGTAAAACATTTGGATGTTACCAGAACATCCATTGCAGAGAAACAAAAAACATCAACAAATATCAAAACACATTGTTACGTAAAAGATGATCATAAAAAAAATAAGAATGAGATGACAAATAATAATGATTATAGTAACAAAATGGTTGTTGTGACTGCCTTTCTCAAAAGTCTGCCACCATCGATAACGATGGAACACTTCCCTGTGAATAAGGAAACAGCACAATCTTGCAACTTGTCTATGTTATTGCGACACTCAGTTCACATTGCAGGACAATTCACCGTCTGCACGTGGTTCTGGCAGTTGGAGGCGACAGTGTACGGAGTGATGTGTTCTGCCGCTCCATTTGCACGATTCAACTTCTTGTAAGGTCTTATTATTTATATTTGTATATGATGTTTATGTTTAAATTGTTTTCCCTGTGCATTGTCTTGAGATGCGTGTAGTATTTAAATTCTGTATAAGTTAAATTATAATGATGATGACGATAGGCATAACAATTTTAACGCCGTGATGTAGGTGGGTGCTTTTGTTGCAAGTCATTGCCACCTTTAGCAATGATGAGAAACTTCTCTGCCCAAAAAAATTTACATTTTCTAGGAAAATGTCATTTGTCCATTTTTGGTTGCACAAGTGGTGACACAGGTCACGAGACATGCACACGAATCACTGCACACAGCTTGATGATCAAATTATTCTGATTCAATTGTTTCCAAACCAGCAGCACTCAGCAGGACTCTTATGATTTGCAATGTGTCAGCACTTCTTGTGTTCATTTTGATGTGATCTATTTATTTAAATATGAACAAATGTTAGCAACAGTAAAGCAAAAAGCAACCAATATATATTAAAATACTCCAACAGCGTTCACAGCAGTAAGGCTGGCCATAGGTGAATGTACCCATGGACTGCTATATTGTGGTCAGCCTGAGCTGATATTACAGTGATATTACAGTGATATTACAGTTAACGGTCACCTGACAAAAGAAACATTGTATTTTAAAAAATAACCATGGTTAACATTCCATATAGAGCGATTGATAAGGTATTGGCTATACCAAGTGCTGACTTGTGTAATTAATTAAGATAACGTTCTATTTTAAAGGTGTACCATCAACCCCATGAATCACAACATATCACGTGGAATGAAGTGTATCTGATGACAAAATATTACAAAAACCACTGTAAATAATAAACAAACACATACGTGTAATGACTAGAAAGTAAAAACAATGCTAGAATTATTGAAAAACCATGTGGGACATCATATGAACCTTCAAAAAGACAGGTCAATAAAAGTGATGGAATGGGAGCAAACGTAAGCAAAAGCACATACGAAAAAAACTAATGGAATAAAAGCAGGGTACATTCGGAAATGAGGGATCTTACAGATGTACAAAACCTTGACCAGAGAGGCCTGCATCGATACATTGATTGAAAAATGGATAGTGTTGAGAACGATCATTATGGAACTTACGCAGAGTATTCTGGAACTTTCTCTTTTGAAGCTGGCAGGTCCTTTACATATTCATTGTAAAGCCATTTCACTTTGAAGTGCAGATTCATGTAGTCTGCACTCTTACACTGCCTGTGCTTCTCGTGCTCTTCAAATGAAAAAAACCAACGACATCCATTACAAACTAAATTAAACATCAGTCACGGCAAGTGTGGATGCAAAGTGGAAGCTTAAAAACACCCAAATACAAACAAGTTTACAAGTCGGCTCACATTGCACACATTCATCTTGTCGGAGGGGATACAGAACACACATTCAAACTGCACTCTTGATATTTCTACTGTGTTTATGTCTGTATTTGAGGGACTGGCGTAGAAATGGACACAGTGGCTAGAAACTTGATCATTATTTACATTTACTAATCCCTGCCTGTAATCAGAATGTAATTACTTAAGCGTTTGTAAAAAAAAATTGAATGAATATATGGCTTTCAAATCGAAGTATTGAAGGCAAATGCATTTTAACTGCAATTTAAACGAGTGTCAATGTCCCACATGCACAGCTAAAATGTTGAGGTCCTTATGTAATTGTACAAAATATTACAAGGTTATGTTTACAAATGTAAATGTTGATGACATCACACTCTCTTTCTCCTGGTCTCTTACTACCACCCACTAATCTGATTTTAACCTCATTTTCAAGTTCTTCCATATCAATTATATTTAAATATCCCTCCAAACATTATCTTAGGAATTAAGCGTCTTCTCCCTTGTGTACGACAATGCAAACAGCAATATCTGCCATATTGCCATGACCTCCATGACCACTTCAAAGATAAACAACATTTTTTTCACAAATACCCAACAACCAAATGCAGGACTCTCTCTTCACAAGCACAAGAGCAACTACAATTACTCATAAACTTGAAGTTTTCCATCAAGACAACTTGCCTTGATGTATAACGGTTAACATTTATGCGGTTAACATTAGGTACATCACGTTGATTGCTATTAACATGATGTACCTAAATGTTAAAAGGACATTATCTCAACTTAACAACCTCAGCATAGACGTTGTTTTTACTGTAAGAGAAGCATATTGCTCACTTATCATTAAAACCTTACAGATCATGGGTGGGACATGTCTATCCACTAACAGCAAAGTTGTTGCCATACTGAAACAAAGAGAACTGCCTTCAACCCAAACTTTTCAAAACAGTTACCCTTAAGCAAAGTTTATTTTCGTCTTTGGCACCCTCAACAGGATGAAGTCCATCTTCATAAATCTTCCCTGATTTACTCGAGTATGGTTAAAGCAACCTCTTGAAACACAACGCAGATAACGAGATCATAAAAGGGATCAGAAACTTTGTTCAATCACTCACCACTAAACCCTTAGACCAACCAATGGATCAGCGACTCACTATTATAACCCAATTCCAGCTGATCGCCCTGGCATGTTATACAATTATCTAAAGGACTACACACACGACGCAAGTGTTCATTGGTCGTCTCCAAGAATAACTTCTTGCTTATTTAAAAACATCTTGAACAATATGATTTCAGTGAAAATACGTGACTTCCAGATAGAAACTCACTGCTGGATTATTTGGTGATACTGCAGTGGTGGACTAGCACAAATAACAAAGAGCTCAACACATTGGTCAATAACACTGTGCTATGAAGGGCCATTGCCCAAAACATTACCTCTCTATATCATTTTTTATTTTAAGGCAGTGTCATTGACCAAGGTCTGCTTTTTTTCACATGTATATAGTATCCTCGAAAATTACAAGCTAATTCAGGGTTGAGCCACCCCGGTATATATGTATTCTTAACAAAAGTCCATTATAATAATAATAGGTTTCTAGATTTGAAGCTTTTGTGACTGCAAGGATTCATATTCTTAGGTTTTTTCTGGTAAAGTCACGTAGGTAGAAATTTTAAATTAATAAAAGTAAAATAAAACAAATAAAATAAAATCACGACGTTTCGGAAGCAACACAATCCTCCGTCTTCAGGTGGCACCGTCACAGCCACGACAGCTGTATCAAGTAAATGAGAGATCACAAGAAATACTAATGTAACTACACTTATTTGGACCATCTTATTTGACAGACAACTATTACAGGTTATTGATAGACAGCCAGTTTGTTGTTTTACCAGTTTTAGTTTTTACTTGCTTTTCTTTTTTCACACTTTTGTTATGTATGCTAGGTGTTAGTTACAAACCGCACCTCTCCATAACAAAGGCTCAGTCCTTTGTTATGCAGTCTACTCGTTGGTCTTAAGCCTCACCTTACCATATTAATAAAAAAGTGTGCCGTTCCTGGCCCTTCCCCCCTCAACCATCATATATACGGGGTAGTATTTCTTGTGATCTCTCATTTATTTGATACAGCTGTCGTGGCTGTGACGGTTCCACCTGAAGACGGAAGCTTGTGTTGCTTCCGAAAACGTCGTGAATTTTTTTTAAAATTTTACTTTTATTAATTAAAATTTTTTACCTACGTGACTTTACCGAAAAAAAACCTAAGAATATAATAATAGGGGTTTCCCCTTTTTTCTGGCAACAAAACTGAAACATTTTTACAAGGAATCATGTGTGCATTATCGGAGTGTGTTTTTTGTTTGCATTTTGACCACAAGTATTGTGGTTAATGCACACACGATTCCTTGTAAACAGGTTTCAGTTTTGTTGCCAGAAAAAAGGGGAAAAACCCTATTATTATATTTTGGTACTGGCAAAGGAGGTCTAACGAAAATTCCATTATTTCCATGAAGACCTTGAGGTAATGAGATCCTCTCAACACCTCCCAAAACCTCTCCATAAACACCCAATCTCCATCGGCAGTACTGTACGCATATTTCTTCAGTGTAAATACCTAATATATTTGACATATACCCTTTTCTTTTCACATATTCTTACGGGATTCAACATACATCTGTTTAATGTTTTCGTATCTTAATTGTAATTGCACTATAATCGGTTTAAAAAGTAATCTGCCTTTGCCGGTTTGCACGAGAGGAAATTCACTATTTAACAATGATTTATGTTCGTGCAATATTTTAGATTTCTCATGTGACAGTTGTTTTTTATTTGATTTCTTTTTGCGTATTTCATTTGATTTTATTTCGTCCTTTTAGTGAACCAGGCCATTCTTGCAAATGCGACGATTGTTGCCTCTTGTGTCTCGCATAGTAGAACAAATAAACTTGACTGACCTTTTAACCCATCATGTTCCACATCTACATCCCAACAAGCATCTCTCACCTCCATCACATACATGTAGAGCTCTTCCCCACTCCCCAATAACATCAACATGTTTCCAAAGTCAATCCCTCTCTCAGACCAATTCATAACACACAGAAATCAATCTCTACTATTCTTCGAATGCAAGCAATTCACATCACTAGCTCAAGGTAACTAATAGAGATGATAACCACCCCAATATGGATAGAAGCCTGACCTTCAAAAGTCTGTGAAAGGACAAAACTAAAATTGCCCTGGGACAAAAACATGAAAAAAGAACCCGGGGCTCCTCAGCTGATGTGCTGCAAACTGCTGCCCTATCACTGATCTACTCAGTGGCAGACTGCTGCACGTCAGGCTGCTCTGGGGGCTTCCTGCTCTGGTGAACATGTTGCCGCCAAATGTCTGCAGACATGCAAACTGAAACATAGTTTGATGAAAAATAAGAATAGGTTTTACCCTTTCTGGCAATAAAACAAGTGTTAAGATGTTCAAACACCAAATAGATGCCTTTTGCAAGGCATCAGCTCTGCATTAAGCACACGTACTTGTGGCAAAACATGCAAATAGCATTATCTGACAATATACGCATTTGCCTTCGAAACTGATTGGCCTACACCAGAGACATACAAACATTCGAAGAATAGTAGAAATTGATTTCTGTGTTATATAATTACACCTACCAAAGCCACTGGATTTCTCCTCCATGTTTAGAAACATGCACTTAAGATTATTTTGCTGCGACAAATTTCCACATGATAAACCACTTCGTTGAGCTATCATATGTGGCCAGGTAGCTTCTCAAAAATAAGTTAACAGCTCAGTGGGCTTTATCTGGTAAGATAAAAAGTAGTTTATTTTTATTCGTATATTTTTAAAGTGATTTGTTTACCTTTATCCTTTATACTCCTATCGTGTTTGTATTGTTTGTTGTTGGAACGTTCTGAACCGCCGCAACTGGACATTTGTGAAAAAGCTTTATCGCTCATTGGATTTATCCACGATTACTACTATAATGAGCCAATAATGTGTTTGTGTGTCCCGCATGTGACGCCACTCCACATGCCGCATATTCATGAGCGGATGGATTTTTACACTCGCACAGAAGGTCGAGCGGAAATATTTTTTCTCGCAAATTGGCTTTAAGTTTGACGTTTCTTTATTGAAAGTGAATCTAATAAATAATTCTACGCAGCAACAAAGTGGATTTGGTGTCTTTATTTATTTTTTCAGCAACTTGAGACAAAAGGTAAGTTTAATTTATGCTTATTAATTATGGTAACATATTAATTTCCCGATGATTTTCCAGATATTGTATCGATTTCCAATTTATTTCAACCCCAGCGACCGAAAGCAGAAGAGAATAAAGTATCAGAGCAGTGACTTTAAACTAATTTAAGGTCAGTTATATATACAGTGCTACAGTGACATGAAGCGAGGTGTTTTATGACATCGTTTTGTGCAAGAATCACTGCCATTAATACAGTGCTACAGTGAAATGCAGTGAAGTGTTTGATGACATACTTTTGTGCAAGATTCACTGTCATTAAATTTACACAAGATACAATTATACTCTGCTCAATTTTTTGTAAATATGACAGCGTCCGTCCTAGGACGGGCACAGAAGCTAGTAAATAAATGCACACCCACCTATGCACAGCAGGATGCTGTCTGTGCATGCCTAGATAATTCCCAGTGAACCCGTGATTCACTTTACTCATATTTAAACTCATGCATGCACATCCACACAAGTACACCTACATAAAATGTGCATTTAAACATATATGCACACATACACATTTTATGCGTTATGCATCCATGCTAATAAAAATATACTATAGAGCTATGAGTTGATTTATTAACTACTATAATGAGTCAAAAATGTTTGTGCGTCCCGCACGTGACGTCACTCCACGTCGACCAACCCCCCTCATTAATAATCATGAGCAGGTGACGTCCTCCAAATTGACACCCCGCCATTAATATTAATTAGCGGGTGACGTCACTCCACATGGGGGGGGGGGGGCGAGGCGCCTCCTCCCCCCTCCTCAGCGTCAACTTACAACCCTCACTACAAAGGCAGAACCCTCACGTCACGCGATCTCCGCTGTGGAGACATCAAAGTAAAAAGGTCGTCATGATGAACAAGGGATTATAACCTTTAAATGAATTAAGTCTGTGTCACCGCGGCCTTACAAATTGCACACGAATGGATGCAATGAATACCACGTCGCCGTCTGCTTTTCGTTTGCAAGTTTCAGATTTACTTCAATCCACCCGTCCTTGGACAGGCAAAAGGTTAGTTTGTGTAGATTTGGACACAAGACATACTTTACCTTGCATAGCAGCCCTCATATCCAAGGAGAACAGATTCCACATTACTTCAGCGCTCACCTTTCCAACATTCAACTCTTGAGGAAACCTGAAGCACAGCACAGCAAAGTTTAAATATTCTCAAAGACTACATTTATCAGTGACCAGTGGGAAGAAGAGTGGAATATTGTTATGCAGATCTGTAAAACAACATCATACATCCCCAGAATAAAAACCTTTTATCTGATGAAGAGAGGAATTTCCAGATGTTACACTTGAAGAAAAACACAAGGGCCTCACAGTAAGAAACAAGCAGAGCTCCTAGACCAGATGGAATAATTGTGGACATCCAAGAAGCGACACTATATATTTGAAGACAATTCAGGGGAACTATTTCATTTATATGTAAATAGAAAATGTAATACCTAAATCATGGAATGATGCTGCAAACTTTTTTTTTAAAGGTAGATATCATTTGAAGAATAGCAGACCCATCAACCTCCGATCACAAGTACAGTCCATTCTGCTCTAACGCGTGTTTTCAAAACGCGAACTGGATATAACGCGAAAAGTCACGTGGGTATAAAATAAAATAAATCACGACGTTTCGGGTGCAACACAAGCGTCCATCATCAGGTGGGAAAGAACACCTGATGATGGACGCTTGTGTTGCGCCCGAAACGTCGTGATTTATTTTTTATTTTATTTTATTTGATACCTACGTGACCTTACCGAAAGAACCAAAGAGTATGGATTCCTGCAGTCACGAAAGCTTCAAATCAAGACTGATATTTGGGGACATTTTTTTTCACAAGGTGGATGCAAATAGGATGTAAAGCAACGGAGTGAACAGAACTATGTGTTGCGCGAGTAGGAATAAGTAGGAATAAGTGGTTGTACGGCTGCCTCGGCATAGCATTACTCAAGACGGGATGCTGCTGGATGTTTTAAGATGCTACCCAGTGGCGGCTCCTGCAAAATCTCTCAGGGGGGGCAAATGTCTGGATGATTGATAAGGATAAGGTCCACCCATGCAATGGATAAATTAACAGCTTAAGCATGTAAAGGCAACTTCACTTCTTTAATATTAATGAAAAATAAAGTGACTCTTACAATACATCTTGTTTGTTTCTATACTCACTATTATTACAATCCACTCAGTATCTTTAATTAAAGATTCCACTAGGTGGCGACAAATAATATTGTTGACTGAAACGTGCTTACGTATGATGACGTAAGCACGTTAGTGCGAGCCCTCCCGGAAGCCATAGAGAATGCATTGCAGCGCCCGCCGTTCGAAAAAAAGCATCTTTGAATGTAAGTCTATGGAAACACTCTGGGCGATTCTCAGCCAGAGTGAAATCGCCCAAAAAGAGGCGGTACTCCACAGAACGTGACATGACGCTGATTGGACTATATCCAGAGGCACAGTGACGGCTAGCGTAACTCTGGTTGAATGAGATTTTGAATGTGATTGAAAAAGTCCCTTTCACACTTTGGTGGTGTGTCGCCCAATCGCCCTAATGAAGAAACCGCCCCTGATGCTACCCACGCACCTTAGTCTTTGTTCAGCGTGCATACGAAACTCACGTGTTACCGTGGACTTTGCTTTAGCAAGTATAATTTGTTTCGCTTTACATACAGCATTATTGACTTTAATTATGAGCGGCAAAGGTATGAAGCGTTCTGGCAGTGGTGCTACTGGAAGTGAAGTGACGCTGTTCAGCAAGTTACTTCACACCCTTCATCATTTTCTCTCTTCACCCTCCTCCACGGCAACATGCATTTATCGCTTATTTTAATGTTTTTATTTATTTAGATCATGAATTATATTATCGAACTACAACACAGTAATTATAACAGAACACATACAAATCAACAATTATATAACAAATTATCATGAAAATGTCAGTCATGTTGGGGTTTTCGAAACTCACTACCCCCTAACCCCTTAATTCTCATTGAATTAATGGTTATTATAGCGCAATTTTTCCATAATGCGGTGTTCTTCAGGAACTTAATTACCTCATTATAGGTGAACTGACTGTATATATAGGAATCCCCTGTAAAATGAGCCGCATAATGAGTTGTTTCACATATACGTTGCTGATGAATGAGGGAACCTATTTCCTGATAAGTTAAATATTTCGCACATGCGTTCTTTTAACATATGCACCATTTTTTACTGGCGGAGGGAAGCTGGACTTGACAAGGTGGAGGAGTCTGAAGTGGTGGAGTTGTAGGAGTCCCATAGTGAGGACCGGTCAAATGAGGATCTGATGCAGCTGGAAAGAGCTGAGGAAAAGGCCGATGAATCTAAACCACCACCACCATGAGTATTAAGTGGCATTCACTGGAATTCACCGCTATAAGGAGATGTACCATCATGAAACAACAATTTTGTCCAGTTGTCTTTGGACATATTTTTTTAACGTTCTGCAATCAAGCCAAAAGGTCCGGAGAAGAGCCTCAGGGAGAGCCACCTTCCTCTGGTGATGAAGAGGCAAGGTGATCCACCCCTTAGTATGCATAACTCCACCACTGCTCACCCCAAGAGGCCTTGATCAGCAAGCTCTTAAACCATCTCTGGTAAGGCTTATCAAAACATTTGTATTTGTTATGAGTTTAAATGTATGTCAACTTATAATCATCTGTATTTTTGTACACATTTAGTCTGACATTTTTTCCCCAATAATGTCAGCTCAGAATGCCCCGATGTTAACATTATTAACATTATTTTATGGAAAATAACAGTTCGGTTTAAGTAATTTTGAGATAAGGAGCATTTCCTAGGAACACACCCCTAACAAACAGTGGGGGATTCCTGTAAATTGCTCTCAATGGCATACCGACTTATTAATGTTTTAAAGACCAATCAATCAACCACGTGAGCCATCTGGATATAGGAAAGCCTTTTCCTCCATTGATCACATTCATACTATACATTACACATGGCTTTTATCATTTATGAAAGGCATTTTAATCAGTGGAAACCGCTACTGTTATCCCAGTTATCACAAAAAAGTAATTAAATTAAATAATACAGGGTGTAATAAAACCTCGATCGTGGAATGATGCATCAATCATTCTTGTTTTCAAAGCGGAGATAAAACCCGACTTGAAAAATGGCAGGCCCATTAGCCTCTTACCGCGTGTATATGAATTGTTTTCTGAAGATTGTTGGACGTAGAATAACCAAAAATGTAGAGGCCAGCCAATTACTTTAATTGATATTCATTAGTCGTCCCCAGAATCTGATTGATAGTATGTATGTGAGCAAGCAGGGTTTAGAAATATAAGCCGTGCTTGCTCACATACATACTAATGAAGAAGACTATCAATTACCATTATGTCTAGCCTTTGCACACTACGAAAGGGCATTTGACTCAGTGTAAATTGATGTAGTCATCTAAGGGCTCACAACCCTATGTGTAAATATAATTATTTTTTTAAAATAATGAAACCATTTACAAAATGGAACTCTACGCTAAGAATACATTAAGGCCTGCCAAAACCGGCTGTGACGCATCATCCAGAGGCCATGTTAAGACGCCTTGTTGGAAAATGTACCATTATTCACCAAGTTCCTCCACTGTGTTATTTACAATAAAAATCTTGCCTCATCTGAAGAGTTTGTAAGCTGTATGGTGTCCCTGTGAATTTAGATGTTGACTGTGCAAGACTAAAACTATTTAATAGCGCTATGGTCTTGTATATGCTCCCACCAATATAGAATTCCTTGCAACTTTGCTATGTGTGGACGAACCACTAATGATCTACTGTATCTGGCCTTAAGCTCACAAGCAAGGCATTGCTGTTATCCCTCATGCAGCCACTCAGGGCTTGACAAAGGTATCAAACTGTACAATGATGGTCTGGTTTCAACCTTTTTTCTGTTCCACAAAACCTGTATCAAATTGTTAACTTGATGGCAGTGATAGATTGAAATGCTTCACTTGTGATTTACCTTGCACCACCAGCTTACAGTTGCAAAAACCGAGGAAGAGCCTGCTGTGACCCAGCAGAATGCACAAGTAGACATTGATTTGGATGTGATATATTTTTTTACAAAACAGAACGTAAGGCAGAGGCAGCAGGGTGATATTTCTTACACTAAAATCGCACTCATTGTACTGGCTGCCAACGTGTTCATGAATATGTATGACTCATAGATGGATTTCATTGTTAAATGCATAATCCAACTCCCCACTATCATCTCCAATGTAATATCATAAATATGCGGCATCTACATATTTTTTCATATAGATTACTTGTGGATCTACACACTCATCAGTATATACCATCTGAGCTGAATTTACACAGACACACAAAGATAAAGATCCCCCTTGTAGCCAGAACAGGATGCAGGGGCAAGTGCTGTTAGCGAGCACAGAAGACAAAGATCCCCCATATAGCCCTAACAGACTGTTTGAGCAAGTACTGTTATCAAACACTTACAAAGGCTGGCCAGTAGCACGCCCGGCCGCCTTTGTCTCCTGAGTGGTGATGTTTACACACCGCACCAGGTACTCATTTGAGGCTGAGTCGATCTAGAACCGGTTCAGATAATCGTCACTGGTGTTGGCCGTGAGCTAGGTTCGTAGCGCAACACGCGAACCGCTACACGACCGGTCGTCACACTCACACTACCACAGCCACAAACACATATAGTCTGTACCACTTATGCACACAACCTGTACCGCCAAGTGTCAAGGCCTACACACACACAAAACCTGTACCATACACACTCACACAGCACGTGCACCACCAGGGGCGGTTTCTTCATTAGGGCGATTGGGCGACGCACCACCAATGTCATTCAACCACAGAGTCACGCTAGCCGTCACTGTCAGCCTCTGGATACAGTCCAATCAGCGTCATGTCACGTTCTGTGGAGTACCGCCTCTTTTTGGGCGATTTCACTCCAGCTGAGAATCGCCCCGAGTGGCCCCATAGACTTACATTCAAAGATGTTTTTTTTCGACCGGGGGGCACTGCAATGCATTCTCTATGGCTTCCGGGAGGGCTCG
Organism: Lethenteron reissneri; assembly: GCF_015708825.2. Lineage (NCBI taxonomy): Eukaryota > Metazoa > Chordata > Hyperoartia > Petromyzontiformes > Petromyzontidae > Lethenteron > Lethenteron reissneri. Next base: position 2,821,782 of record NC_083842.1, on the reverse strand, counting down.
CCCTAACGTGCTTATGTCATCATATGTAAGCACGTTTCATCCAACAATATAATTTGTGGCCACCTAGTGGAATCTTTAATAAAATAGACTTGAGTGGTTTGTTTTAATAGTGAGTATAGAAACAAACAAGATGTATTGTAAGAGTCACTTTATTTTTCATTAATATTAAAGAAGTGAAGTTGCCTTTACATGCTTAAGCTGTTAATTTATCCATTGCATGGGTGGACCTTATCCTTATCAATCATCCAGACATTTGCCCCCAGAGAGATTTTGCAGGAGCCGCCACTGTGCACCACACACACGCAAGAACACACATACGCGCATGCACCTGTGTGGACGCAGACCTCACAGACACGAGAAAGGCAGCAACCCCAAAACATCCACCGGCCCTTTCATATCTACTGTATACACACACATACACCTGCGCACTTATGCTTGTCTTAGTGGTGGTGGTTCTCATACTGAATCATTGTGTATGCTACGTATCTCGACATGAACCACCAAATCTAATCGATATATGAAACACCAACCTCAATTGCTGAGCGATTTATCAACTCCAATAACTACATAATTCACTAATCTCGAATCTCTTTGCAAATCACCAGCCCCAGTATCACTGGGAGGCATGAACCCCAATCTCCCCCAACCAAAAAGCTCTATAAGTGAACAAGCAAACCAATTTCAACCACAACCCGTTTTGTGAACTATTAACCCCATTAACCCCCTCTTTATGATTCGATCTCAATATTTGAAGAACCACTCATCTCAAATCTCTTCATTAACCCTCAACCACAATCTCTATGTTAACTACCAACCCCTCTTCATGATCCATCAACCTCAATACACATGTGGTGGTCCACCAACCCCAAATATCATAATCTGCAAACTACATTTTTGCACCACTCAGGTAAATCGGTATTTTACATAGGCACCGATCCTGGAACGGCCATAATTATACAACGATTATAATTAAACGCATCTTATGAGTGACCCTGCTTATCTGTTTCCGGAATCTACCAAAGAAGACTTCTGTTATTGTTAAGAAATATTATTACTTCACTTGACAACAATCACTGGCTTTCCACATATAAATTGAGCATTCGGGTTGACTCTAATGGGCAGAGAATGCCTGTCACATGTATAACGTCTCCGTATGGCGCAGGCCTCCTCCTCATGAACACGTGAATGAATGCAGACAAATGCTGACCAATTAATCAGCCTGACATTTTACTTTTTTGCACTCATCAGCTGCCCTTTTTGAGACCTCAGCATATGAACAAAATGTTTAAAATAGTAAAAAAAAACTATAATTACAAAAGCTCTGATTTTAATATTTGGTAGCTATAATAACTGGGCCTTTTGACTGCAGAGCCGATTGAGGTGAGTACACAGTGAATGCTTTTTGCAAGTGAGTACAGTAGTTATCTCACTGAGAGAGAAACTACTGATGGCTGCACATGCATAAATGACTGATATTCTTCAGTAAATTACAAAGACAAGAATTCAGTTCACATGTTATAAGTTGCACTCCGGACATGCAAAAAACTGGTGTTCACCATTCGTTTTTGTAATTGCTTTGTTAATATATATTTTCGTTTGAAATGTTAAGTTACGTAATTTAATGATACGAAAAAACCACGCCGATAAAACTCAACGAGTAAAATAGTGCCACGTACTGGTTGAGGACTGGTGTGTAGGAGTTTTTGTCCTCCTCAATGATGGAAACAATGAGGGTGATGAGCTTGGGCCAAAAGTCCAGGTTCTTGATGCTGGGGCCGTGTTCCTCTGGTGCAGCCTCGTCTTTGGTCTGTTGAACCATAGGCACACAAACAGGGTATGAGATGACCACGAATATACACGTCAAATTATTAAATAATGGTATGGGATATTTTACTTCTATGACTTCACAATTCCGTCGATCCCACATTTTAAATTAGTCCATGTGTACTTTTGTGTTCTTTGTCGACAACTGTACTGCTTCATATTAAAATGCATATTTTTCTATGCTAAACATTTTTGTTTCCATATCCAGCATTGTTTGGTGGGAAAACAACTGCATATATCCACGTTTGAGATATTTATCTATTCATCTGTCCATTTTAAGTGGTGTTTATGCATATGAAAGTGTTGTTGTTTGCGTAAGTTTGTATCTTTTTCTACAATTGTATGCCGATTGCACTACCGTGTTGTCACGATGGGAAGTAACCATTCCAATATCACTTCAAGTGACCTCTGGTTCACAGAGTGGATGGCAGCACTTCCCACTCACTCTGCATATGACAGAGATTTTCCACATGACAGTCAAACTAATGTTTCAATCCTCAGAGCTACAAATTAGCCCAATTAAGTGGAAACCCAAAACGTTTTAGAGTTATTGGTGACTGAGACCATCAGCTTAGATTCCAACCCAGGCCCTCAGTGATTCCAGCTATGCACTGTGACTTCTGAGCCACCCAGGCACCTCATGACTATGTCAGGCGGAAAGAAAGTGAAGCATTTCCATATTTGAATGTTAAGATTACACATGCATTAGTCTTGATTTATTTTTTTACAATTTTCCATACAGGTTGGTGTAATTTCCACTAGCGGTATATTTTAAAGCATTTTTTCGTACCCAAATAGAATTTGTTGATATATTAAGTGCAAAAGTTCGTTGTTTTTTTCTCAATTCCCAGTGAGAAATTGTTTATTATATCCAAAATGGCCGAGGCAATTAAATATCTTATTTCTGGGACACTGTTTTTTCCAGGGGTGTATTTAACTCCACGACTGGGGTACCAATCAATCCGAAATCAGTGCTACTCCGCGATGTCGAAACGCAGTGAGGACGATTGCGCTGAAACCTTGTACAGCTCGTACGCACCATAGTGCATCATGTACAGCTCGTCGAGGTGACTCGATTGCCGCATCGCCGACCATCAACAGACTAAAAATGACTACATCACGAACATTATGGTAACCCGGGGTACCGCCATGAGGTTCATATTAAAAAAAAAGCACTTGTTAAGCTTGCAAATAATTGATTCATGATTGATGATTCCGGTGCAGAAGCCATCTTGCCACCAGGGTGCCATGGTGGCGAGATGTCAACTACCCTGCCTGGTATACAGGATGTTTTGGCCTCGATCCCGACCCTGACACCTGTATATGTGGAGTTTTAATGTTCTGTCCGTGATCGTGTGGATTTTTCTCCAGGTCCTCCGGGTTTTCCCTTCACATTTAGAAACATGCGTTTAAGAGTATTTGCCTGCGATACATTTCCACGTGATAAGCCACTTCGTTGAGCTATCATCTGTGGCCAGGTCACTTCTGGAAAAGAGCTATATAGTTCAGTGGACCATATCTGGTAAAATATATACATATTTTTTAATGTTGTAAAATCTTGGTACTTCTGAATACTAGTGCTACTTTTGTTGTTGTTGGGCTCTCCACATCAAGTGTAAATCGGATGGATTTTAGGATGGCCAGAGAGGGGACTGTAATTCGGTCTTCCTCTGAGGTCAGAAACTTTAGTGTTATCCTAGACCCCAGTTTGACATGAGGCCCACGTATGTAATATTACCAAAATTTCGATATTTAATTTACGTAACATAGCTCGACCAAGACCGATGCTGTTCCTGTTGGATGCAGAGAGACTGGTGCATGCCTTTATTTCATCAAGGTTAAATTACTACAATGCCTTGCTTTCTGGAATTTCTAAAAGTGTTTCAAATAAACTGCAAAACTCAGCTACCCAGGTTTTAACCAGATCTAAATCATGTGACTATATTACTCCGATTAATTATTATCCGATTATTACGATTATTACTCCGATTCTTTCGTCCCTGCACTGACTGCCTGTAAAGTATAGAATCGAATTTAAGCCTCTTATTCTCATGGTTATTGCCTTGCATGAGTTTGCTCCTAAATATATCACCAATCTGCTTAAGTTTTATTTTCCACTGTGAAAACTTATATCTGCCGATTTTTGTCTGCTCATTTTTCCAAAGACCAGCCTTTGTTGTATTGGAGACGGAGCTTTTTGTAGCCAGGCTCTGCAATTGTGGAATTCCCTTTCCTCGGTCCATTAGGGAATCTGAGTCTGACACTTTTTAAATTGTGTCTTATAATTCACCTGGTTTTACTGCAGGCTTTTTCCATAACTTAAGCTTCATGTACAGCACTTTGAGGTCCTGTGCGAATTTCACGAGAGAAAACCTAGTTAATTATTATAAAAGTGAATGTTTATTTTGACATATTTTGCATTTGAGACCCTTCTTACTCCTGCACTTGCACTACAATTCCATCTCACAAGTTAATAGTTGTGCAATATTCCCGTACAGTCCTCATTATCTTCAATATTGATTTCTTTGTTTTGTTGTTGCTGCTGTGTTCATGCACCATGGGATCATCCGTGTAACAAATCGAAATAAACTTAGCCTTAAGGGCTGTTTACTTCAGTTTTTGGCAAGTACTAACACCAAACGCATTTTTCAAGGTAGTTAAAACTAAAAGTGAGCTCCCAGATTTCCACCTCACTCGGAATGATCAGCCACTGCGGTTTCCAGGTAGGCTGGCTAAGTTGACGTGCCAAATTTTCATCCCTGCTGGCACCCACTCAAGAGTGTGTGAAAATTCCCAAAAACCCAGAGCTGCCAGGAATCTATAATGAGAGAGTAACGGAACATTATAGGAGGGTGGCACACGGACTGTGGGCAATAAAGGCTTTAAACGACGAACAATAATGTGTACAAAGTACATAGCCTCCATGAATATACAAAAACCATCAGCAGTTCCTGAACAAGTCCATTGTGGTCCTCTTTTAATAGGTCACCATGAACATAAATTTAAGCAAAAGTGAGAGACTGACAGGCAACAGTGATGCTGAGATGGACAGCTGTGGACCAGTTTCTGAGTCCTGATTAGGACTCATCAGCACTGTATATTTATTTATACTTACTGCTGCAAAGTGTGCAATTGCTTGAAATGAGATGCTTAAATTTCGATTTAAAGCTTTCGTGACTGCAGGGATTCATCTTCTTGGTTCTTTCGGTAAAGTCACGTAGAAGGGAAGTAATAAAATAATAAAAATAAAACATAATTTTAATAAAATAAAACATAATAAAATATTTATCACTAGTGAGAATTATTTTATTATGTTTTATTTTTATTATTTTATTACTTCCCTTCTACGTGACTTTACCGAAAGAACCAATAAGATGAGATGCTTAATTATTTTTGTTTACCCCTTGAGCTCTCAAGCTATTGTGTTACCCTTTTCACTTAGAGGTTTGTACCTGGTTACCATAAGTGTAACAAATGATTTAGATTTTTCTTTCCTTTTCAGGGAATGTCTTAAAAAGTATTGGGATTCATCACCTTGAGTGTTGCTAGAATGAGAGGGAACCCTTTAACTGTTTATCATGGAAACACAAAGCCTCCGTTATCTCACGAAAATGAGAATTATGCAACTGGAATGCAGCTGTGAGAGATAATGATTAAACACAAGCCATACACAGAGATTCTCTCCGCCTGATGAAGGCCGCTTGTGTTGCGATCGAAACGTCGTGGGTTTTTTGCTTTTATTATTTTGAATTTTTTTTTATTTAACATTTTTATTTTATTCTATTATCTTTAATTTTTATTACATTTTCTATCTACGTGACTTTACCGAAAGAACCAAGAATAAGTCATACACAATTACACTATTTACAATCCAGTGTGTTTATACAAGTCTGTAGTAAACTGCTTCAAATACAGTATACCTTGCAGATATGCTCTCATGGAATATTTTATATTATGTACAAACAAGATTAAATGTTTAAAATGTAAGCATTTTCGTAGGTAAAATGCTTCATACTCTTATGTAATATTCGTATCTTACTGCTCTTTTTAAATGTTCTGTTTGTGTGTTTGTATCCCCATGTGAATTATGCAGGCTTCCTCACCCTCTCTGTTTACAATTTCCCAATTGGCTCTTGGTTTAAAGAAGATCTTATAGTATTTTTGTACTTGAGGGAGCTCAATAACGCCCCTTGAAGTATTGTTTTTCTTACAGCTCACTCTAAACGGCTTCACCACAGCAGAGAGTTGTGCAGCATTTCACGCGCTAAAATTACTGAGGCTTCATGGGCCTTGTGTGTTGCTCCCCAGGCATGGGCTGCCAACTGTTGATGAATATAAATGACCATGATGGAAGAGTTAAAATGTACTGTATTCCTTCACTCTTGCATTCCACCCCCCACTACACTCTACCCTTTGCAGCCATTAATATTCTGCATATAATCAATTCATCATATACCGATCATGCATCTTCATATTTCTCAGCGTACACCATTTGAGCTATAGTGATACACATGGAAAAAACAATAACAAAACATCTCTATTGTGCTCATGCCAGGTTAGGTATACTTTGAGTCTACATGCAGTGCCCAAGGCTCACTGGCAAGTCGAGGGGACACATCGAGGTTTTGCGTGTTAAATGACCGACTGACGAGACTGACAGATGCACCACCTGCGCTCCCCACTTGATCAATTCACGGTCTTTTAGCCACCCGGCGCTCTGCTCATTATTGTGCTGGAGGGTGGTTACCGCCAACTGCCCAGTGGCATCTTTCACGAGCTCCTTACGCAGACGCCGATCTTGATGCCGCAACATTATTTGGTAATACTATGTTGGCAGTGGTGCACAAGCACAAATAGCAAAAAATCTCAATGCATTTATTCATAACACTGCTTCATCTATTTTTCTTATACGGCAGTGGTAACGAGTTGAGATATTTTATTGGTACTGCGAGTACCAGTCATCGGCAAGTCTACTCAGCTCCAAGTCAATCTCCACCTCCAAGTAGCATGGTTGGCTACATATGGTGTGAAAGAAGTTCAACATACATATCAGCCAATCTCTTCCCTGGCCTGTGTCATGTCCAGTCAAGAGGTCCACAATTTGCAAGGTACAGGACACGATTGTGGCCGAGAAGACCCAACGTTTGTGTGGTTAGGCAGCTTTCACACTGAATTATCCAGCCAACAAAACTACAATCCTGCTATACTGAAATGGAGTTTTTACACCAAACTAGCGCTGGCTATGAACACACTGCCTAGGCAGATTAACGAATCCATTCTCTCAACAACCACTCCATTATTCCTTTATAGTTGAGGGGCTGGAGAGTTTGATGACACAAAATGACAATCTTCAGATGCAGTAAAATAGTTTCCAACTGTTTGTAAAAATAAGCAGAAATTATCAAAAGATGGTTAAGGTACCTGGTCTGCAGATTGGTATTCTTGGCTGTATAGCTCGTGGCAGTTGGCAAATATGTATTCGTACGTTGAGCTGAGTGAGTTCTTCACACAGTCCTTCACCACAGTGCTGGCACGTGGGGGACTCTGCAGGTCCTGTACCTAGAAACACATGAACCATTTTAACACGTAGGCTTTCGCGACCAATATCATTCGTAAGAGTTTTTTTTTGGGTTAGATCGCGTAAATATGTAAATGTGTCGTTAAAACCCGCCACCACCCGACACAGACAACTAGTAAGCTAGTTGTAATTACTGGCGAAACGCCGTACTAAGATTGTAAATATTGTGGCTTGGCCCTCCAACATACCGCTGTAGTGCTGTACTAGTAACGAATTGGCCACGTTCTGTTTACGTGACAACCCTTACTAGTTGGCTGTGTCGGGTGGTGGCGGGTTTTAATTACACATTTATATATTTACACGATCTAACCCAAAAAAAAACTCTATTATACATTAATCATTATTGACACGTTTTCCTGAAACACACATGATTGCATAGAACAATGACAACGATAGAAAGCAAACTATGTATGTAACCATGGACTCTGAATAATTTTATATATAAGCAAGTCTTATAATGATTGTAGCATACATCATGATGGTCATGCAGACCACACAAGTTGTATTAAAATGATGACAAATAGACTGAAAATTCATAGCGGTGCATTTACTAAATTATTGTCTTTTATCAAAGCAATCACAATTGAGCTCATAATAAATGGCTGCATCCGACCAAAGCCCTATATTTGAGTGATATTGGCTGCACATGATAAGAATGAGTAATGATTCATGTGGCGATATAATGACTGATTAATTGTGTGCTTGTGTTCTGCCACTAAGTGGTGCAACACATACACTAGGGACCAAATTCAAGCAGAGGAGAATTTAATGTTGCTGTTTTGTTTAATGAATCTTCTGTTCAGCAGTCTATAACACATTTCTGGAGGAAAAACACATCGGACTCAACTAACAAACACAATTTCCTAAAAATCTGCAAAAATAGAAAGGGCGGGGCCACATTTGCAAACAGAAAGCGGTGGCCAACCACAATATGGAAGCAAGGCAATGAGAATCTGTGATGATGTCACAAGGTCAGAGCACAGTCCCCACTGGATTGACCGTTGACCCTACCGATTATACTTCAATATTGGAGCTGACGTTCCGCCCTGATTGTCTCAGCCTGGATCTTTTCAAATTGTTTCCAGCCGAATATCTCTTAACCAAGATTTGTTGGCAAGAAGTCTGCACTTCATCAACATCCCCTGCTAAAGTATACGGTAATTATATCATGACATTATGCTTAATAAGAATGTCCATAATCTTGCAGGATCTCTTCCCTTCCATTACATATATTTGTATCCACAATTTTCTTACCCCTGCTGCTACTGAAACCATATGCGATGCTCTCGTCTCGTCTCACTGACAATCTTCGAAGGTGGACATATATCCCTTGATGGAAAAGTCCAGATGATCCAAACATCAGACTTACTTTTGCATCTGCAAAAATGACCACATGTCCCCGAGTCCCAAATCTGTTCACTGGCTACCAATTCAATATATAAGCAACTGAAATATTGTTATCACAGTTTTGAAATTATTCATTGTCTCCCTCCAGCCTATCTCTCCTGCACTCTCACTCTACTCTCCTGTTCCTACACTTCACTCAACGCATTTTGGTGGAACCCAAAAACAATCTCCAAACTTTGGCAATCACCTGATGATACTAGTTGTAATTAAAGGTGAAACGTCATACTCGAATTTCAAATGTTGTGGATTTACTCTCCATGACACCGGTGTTGCTGTACTCGTAACGAATTGGCATGTTTTATTTGCGTGACAAACCTTACTAGTTGGCTGTGTCGGGTAGTGGTGGCTTTAACGACGCATTTATATTCACGCGATCAAACCCAAACACTTCTATTATGGATAATGGTCGCGAAAGCCTCCTAAGCGTTAAACTGGGAGGTCACTCCTCCTCTGATGGCCCTTTAAATTGGAATACTCTCCCTCTAGTTGGCTGCACTGCTGATTCTCCCCCTCTCAGTCCAGACTGAAGATCTTCCTCCTCTCTTCTGCTATCGACTAGTTCATTAAAAATGACACTCCCGAATTTTTTACCAACTCTTTGCCCTTAGATTTCCATCCAAATAATCACCCCTCTCATTCTTACTCTGGATGCATACATTAGAGATGTTATTAATGAAATCATTAAACGTTACAATTCTCCTTTCTGTGTGGGGCCTAAGGTGCCTTAAATCGTTTGTACACAGTGTGCCACACCGCTGCATTCAGATAATGGGGAAATTAAATTTATCAATGGCATATTAATGATAACATTTTACTAAGTGGTGTGCATTTTATTAACTCCTGATGAATGAACAGTTCAGGGGAAAGATGACTGAATCGGTAGTGTAGTAGAATCATTGCAGTCAATGCCAACACACAGTGTCATCAGCATAGAAATTACGGTTAACGTTGAAGCCAGAAATAATTTTGCCAAGTGGGCGGAGATGGAGTAGAGCAGTGGACAGATGACTGGGTCTCGAAGAACACCATAAGTGTAAGGGAATCTAATACGAGGATAACCCTTTCGTGCAGACATGGAAAGAGTGGGATTAAAATTCAGAGTGGAGCCAGGAAAAACAGTGTACCAGATATACATAGTCGAGTAGGCCATTACAGAAGATGGAATGATTGATACTAGTGGCAGCAGAGGGGTATAAAAGAGCCTGGGTGGAGAAAGAACCACCAATTACAGAGGAAGGGCATTGACTATAGGCAAAAAGGCTGTTTCAGTTGAATGCCCTTGGAGGAGACAAAGGTGAGTGGATAAGTGGGATAAAATTACCGCTCAAATCCTTTTCTGAGGAAATTAAGTTTAGGAATCGGGTGACAGCTTGTTGGGGTGCTAAATCCACGGAGGTATTTTTTTTCTCCAATGCGAGTGACAGCAGCTGCTATTAGACTTAAGGAAACAGTACCGGACATTAAAACAACGTTAGACGAGGATGCTTTATCGGATACTAGAGTGAGCCGGCTGTAAAGGATGTGCACTTTTAGCAAGAGGATCAAGAACAATGTTGGCAGTAATTGTCTCTCAGTGATTGATGGGGAAAACATCAGCTGTAGGTGGTCAAAACTCTAACAGAGCAGAGTCAAATCCTATTTCCTGTGTTTTATTTCCTACTTTTCAGAGAAATAACAAGCACATTCATCAACACCAAACAGTGTAAGAATTAACAAAACAAAACAGGTTCTGAGTCTATAAGGAGATGCTTTGGCTAAATAAATTTACTTTGCATTGCCACTACAAATATAAATCAAAAGAGCAAAAATCAGTTTTAGCTTTTATAGGAACTTTCTGGTAGGATTTTATGTGTGCCTTTCAGGTCTGGTAATATACTAGGAGCTCCATTTTTTGCTAACGTCTCCCTAGGCACCAGTATTTTTTATTTAATGGAGAGCTTCAGTGTACCGCCATACAGCAAAGGAGCACAACGATGATAAACTTCATTGCAGCATATATATATCATCATCACCACCATCCATCCATGGCAGAAGATCACTGGAGCGCTAAGCTGCAGATAAATGTGGCAACAGTAGGAATTGCCGCACAACTCCAGTAATCTGTGGAGAAGCCACGAATACTTGGAGTGTTTACATATTCACGCCTAAGGGGTGTTTCAATGTAATAATATGGTGTAATACACTGCACAATTAAATTATAACAATCAAAATGGAGTATAATAACAATTACAGAATGCCATAATACGAGTCGAGGCACACAGCCAAAGGCTTATTATGCACCCTCCAATATTCCACTCTCCCTTTTACCTCCCCCCAAATGAATCCAAAGTTCTTCCTATTATCAACGCGATATCTCTCTATTATCTGAGCCTGTGTACAGATGATAGGAGTAACCCTTACAGTGCCAGCAAATTCATGTTTGTTATCTCCACTTTGCCACTTCGACAAATTAATGATGATCCTCATAGCATTGCTGATGGCTATGAAGAATGTTGCTGTTATTGCTGCTGCTATTGAAGTTCATGATGTTGTTGCAGATTATGTTATTTTAGTGTCATTTATTTAGAGATAATACTTAAAAACTGTGGAAATCAAATTTTGTGAGCATGCCTAGGCAAATAGGTATTAGCTGTTGGGCTGTTCAGATAAAATTCACGTAAACTCTACAAACATATAAAATATTAAGAGTGAGACATTCATACCAAATGACAGCCACTTTCATTGCATCAAAGTAGCATCATTTAACAAAAACTCGGGGAGTTATAATGATTCAAAACATCACGTGGTATTGATATATTACCAATCAATTCCAAGCCTTCACTCCAAAATACAAGTTGCCTGACACAGCTAGCAAGCCTGATTAACTCATCGTACGAGAAATACACACACACATTGTGTACACATACTTTAAATCATGAGTTCCTCCTCTTTCAACAACTCCACTCACCATCTCACCTCTCGTTGCACCAAGTTATACATTTCAGCACAACCGTTATACCTCACCCATCTTCACAGCCACGCCAGCTCCTGCAGCACCCAATCACTTTCTCCCTTATCATAGAACCTCCAAGTATCATTTCATTCTACCTGCTCATTTCCCATTTATAATCCCAATAATGCCCTTCTTCACACCATGTTAAAACATTCTAGGCAGCCTTTCCCCTTCCATTATACGCAATCCCCATCTCAGGTGAGGCAGAAATGCAATGCATATTTGGTATTATTTCAAACAAGAATGGCACAGAATTGTGTATATTCTGTGAATGTATGTTTAAATGTACCTTGTCCTAATTATTACCAGATGGCGTTTGTATAAAACTAAACTATAACTAAACTTTATCAGGGAAGGCCCACTGAGCTATGTAGCTCTTTTTCATAAGCGACCTGGCCACAAATGATAGCTCAACGAAGTGGCTCATCATGTGGAAATTTATAGCAGCCAAATACTCAAAACGCACGTTGATTCTAAATGTGGAAGGAAAAACTGGCAGACCAGGATAAAAATCTACGCGAGCATGGGGAGAACATGCCAACTCCAAATATATACAGGCGTCAGGTCGGAATGGAACCCATGACTTCCTGTATACCGGGCGAGCGAGCTAGTTAAAATCTTGCCACCATGGCACCCAATCATGTTAGTTCAAACATCTTTGCATGTTTTCATGAGATTGTAGTGGAATATTGTTCAAATTGTTTAATTATCGGGGCACATCTTTTATACAATTAGTATTTTACAGTTGCCAACAGGTTGTGCTTTGGTTTAGATTGAGTGACAGCAGGCTTCTTACCTTCATGCGGAAGAACGTGATGCTGGTGAGGAGATCCACAGTGGACTTGAGGTCCTGCAGCCTCTCTCGGTTACTGGCTGGAAAGTTATTCTGCAGAAAATAATGAAAATAAAATAACAATATCAACTTGTAATATGCACAGCATTCGCTCCCCCTCAAAAAGAACAACTCAGAGGCACAACGAGAAAATTATCAATTAAAATTTACTGCCATTTTTATCCATAGTTATTACAGGCATTAGACTACGATGGTTTGTATCGAATAATGGGCTTTAACTTGGCTATAAAGGTAATATATTACTTTTCCAATAACATCACTTTGTAATTGTACCAAATTATAGCATTTATGTACAGCTACATATAAAGCTTATTGTTGGGCACACACTGACACGTGTGCAATGTACAGTAACATTTTACTCGATTTAAATATTTAATCTATGGTCATAATTATTATGAAATTAAATATATTTGCAGTCAAAATTACCTGCTATTGATTTTTATTATTCCGTATTATGTTAGTAATATCACTGTTATTGGCACTTAAAAATAACAGCATACAGTCATCCTTGATTATCATGAAAACCACGATTTTTAAAAGCAGATGGTGAAATCGGACATGGTAAGGCATCACAGACCAACCAATATATTTATACACAATAGAGATGTATAAATCCAACAATCACAACACCTTTTATGAGGAGAAGTGAATCTTCTTTTTTATTCTTGTCACATCTTGCCACCACAGTCATATGTCCATCCGTATAGGGCACATGCTATGGCCAAGTCTGTAGCCCTGGTATTGTCCTTAGCCCACTAATTGCATGAAATGTTGTTGTGTCTCTTCCATATATGTGGATATGTTACGAGGAACCGGGTAGCATGCAGGTTGTTGGAGAGGGTTTGCCAGATCTTACTCAAATTTGTAGATTCTTTCAGGGCTTGATAGTCCAATATATTGCTGTGTTTTTGTGTCGATGCATCTCTCTGCCTCTTGCTATGTATCTGTGTCTGTTGCTGTGTCTTTTTTCTCCATGGCTATTTGTATATCCCTGTGCCCCTCTCCGTATCTCTCAGTCATCTTGCGTCTGTGTAAATCTATATTTCTCTCCATGGTTCTTTATCTTTCACCCGATTTATGTCTGTGTCCCTCTGCATATATCTCACTTTCACTCTGTGTATCCACGTCTCACCTTGTCTCTTTATCTGCCTACTTGTCTGTTGTCTGCATCTGTTTGTCTTTCTAATGTCTCCCTCTCTATGACCTCTATCTTTCTCAGTGCATCTCCCCATGTCTCACTGTATCTCTATGTATCTCTTTGGTTTATGTCTTTCTGTGTGTCTCCATATATGTCTGTGTATCTTTATCCGTGGCTCTGTCTCTCCTCTCTTTCCATGTCTTTGTGTCTTACTCCGTGTCTGTGCTTTTGTGTATCACTGGCTCTCAGGATGTCGCTTTATCTTTTCCCATATTTCTGCCGCTGTCTGTCTCTCTGTATCCCTATACAGGCGAGTCTTGCTCAACAAGCGTTATTTTTATGAAAATTTGCTATAACGAGGAATTTGAATGTAGACCCATTTATTCGCAAAACGAGCGAATGTTTGCTTAGCGAGCTGAGACCGGTCAATGCATATGCGCCCGTGGTGGCCATAGCTGTTTGTCTACCAGCTCTCCTGTACTGTGCCCGCATGTTTCGTTGTGTGGGAAAAGGGGGCCTCTCTTGGTGGCACTGTAATGGGTGGGTGGCAGCGCTAATTAATTGCAGATGCTGAGGACAGGAGGTCGAGTTCCATCTCGCATCCCCGCATCGTGACGATGAACCCAGCAGACCTGGGTCGATTCTGAGCCACGGCTAGCATCAATGGCGAGTTATATTTGAACCAGCAGTCCTGCATGACCCCTATTGCTCCCCCGACCCACTAACATCTGCCCTTCAAATAACATAAATGTCAGGCACCTGCAAGCACTGTGGTTATTCATGTGTGATAAGTGTTAGATTCGAATTTGTATTACTTTATTTAAAAAAATATTCCACGGGTTTTTGCTTACGGAGCAAATTTTACCTAACTTATCTCACTTGTTAAGCGAGACACGCCTGGATATCTATTTTTATCTCTCTGTATCTTTCTCTGTCTCCCCTTTTCTCTCTACTGCATGCAGCACTGGGGCCTCAATTTAACATCGTGCACTGCTCTCTATATATTTATGTCTGTTCGTGTCTTTCTGTGCCCCTCTCTACACTTCTCTGTCTGATTGTTGCTCGTCATGTATTTTTACGTGCTCCATGTCTCTCTGTGTATCTCTATTTCTGCATAATAAATGTCTCTCCTTCTCCCCGTGTTTCTTTATGTCTGTGTTTCTGTTTCTCTATGTGTTTAATAACCCCCCTCCCCCCAACACTTAGTAACTATCTTGCTCTTAAAAGTTAGGGGGTAGATTATGATACAGAGAGCAAAGGGTGACTTGACGAAAACTCTTAAATCCTCAATGAAAACTGTGCAGTTTTAGCTGGGATACATGTGACTTGGGTGTGCAATCTGTTAATGGTCGTCTCAGCTGCCAGAACATTGGGCAGCCTTTTACAATGAGTCATTAGCAGCACAAATTTCAGACATTTTTGCAGCAAGCATTTCCATTATTAATTTTATTGCCATGCTTAACCAGCAGCTGCTTCCTGCTTGTATGTGAACTGGAAAGCCTCCAGCTTATAGAGGATCTGGACTCATGTCTTCTCCCAAAGCCAAACTGCAAGTCCAGGCAGGCACTCTTCTGTTTTGCTGTGGACTTACGAGGAAAGGCTCACGGAGCTTTTTATATTTTTTTCAGAAGCGACCTGGCTACAAATGATAGCTCAACAAACTGGCTTATGTGGAAATGTATAGCAGCCAAATAATCTAAACAATCTAAAAACCAGTTACCAAGAGAAAAAAATCCATGTGACCACGGGGAGAACATGCAAACTCCAAATATACAGGTGTCAGGGTTGGGATCGAACCCACGACCATCTGCATACCAGGCGAGGGAGATAACTTCTCGCCACACCTTGCAGTATGCCAAAATAATTTTCCAAGGTTGCCAAAACATTTTCAAGATAAAGGAATATAATAATGGAAAAGTAAATAAGGTTTGCCTAATAATGTGCACACATGGAGTGAAGAGCAAACAATTGGGAGCCCAGAGAAGCAATTTAATGGCATGTCAGGTTTATTCAATTTGTATATGTGTTGAACTTCTTTCAGACCGTACATATCCAATGGTGCTAATCGGAGGTGCAGAGGAAGGACAACAAACTACACACAGCACAGTTTTGTAGGTAAACAAAAATCAAAGTGATTTCCTGCTGAAATGAGCATTGAGGTAGGTAATGCCCATCTCCGGTTTACAGCCCTGAGCCAAGAGTGGAAATTGCAATTACCTACGGTATGAGCAAGTCCAATTGCACAACCACTATTGATTTACTCACAAAGTACGAATTTTGTAGATCCCAAAGGAATACAAATTCTCCAACCAGGATTTGAACTTAAAGATCCTGATTATATTGCTACTGAAGCCATTCCAACATTGGAGTCACATGATGGTCCTGCCTGCTTAAATGTAACATGTATTAATGCAAACTGACCCAGTGTATTTTCTGCCAAATATGCTTTATATAAGATTTTCTTAACTTAAGAACTACAATATGGACAGTCCAGATGTAAAACAAATTTAAAACTAAAAAAAAATATTGTCACTTTCTCGATCTGATATTTTAAATATTTTACCATGATTAGATTAACTAATTTGCCTACAACCATGTATTCTGAAGCTGCTCCACCATGTGTGAGATTGATGCTGTGGTGGCGCAGTCAACTCATAATTTGAAAAAGGTGAAAAATGAAATCCTGGTAAGGGATCCACCAAAATTATAATCTCTCTGCAGTCGATACACTAAGTATCACTTCGAGATATATGGGTGGTGAACCTAGAAATTCAGCACCGACAATAGGAATTTGTAATTATATTAACAGTTACCTGATATAAACAGTGCCCCAATGTAATTTGAGTAGGATGACAACTTCAATTTATCTGTGTTTTTTTGTTTCTGGTGATCATTACATAATCGTGGCAATGAGGGCCTGTGGGAGATGGAGGGACCGACTTAACAGTATTGCACGGACCTATAGACAATTCTACAATACAGCACACAACACGGAATACAGTACATCCAGTAAGCACTGTTGTTTTTTGGTTCATAGGATAAAGCGCGCACGCATTGATCACACTGAATACATGTGCGCATGCACACAGAATTGTTGTTGATTTGTTACGTGGGGTTCCCAATAGCGGCAAGCCGCACCGTTCATCTTGCCGGACCAGGCCCCCCCCACCTCCCTTATTTGCTTGGCCAGCGAAGGTTTAACTGACTAGACAAAAACTGTTCAAAATACAGCAGTTCACTTTTGAACACACCTAACATTAGCGTTGACAAAACCTCTCACGATTATATTTTGTAGGATTTATTTGAGTGTGTGTTTAAATGTAGTTTTCCTTAAACAAGGGTGGCTAACCCTGAGAAAAGTGAAGTAATCGACGGTGTGGACAGGACGAAGGACTCACCCGATACATGGACAGGTCAATACGGAGAGAGTTGTGGAGCTGATCCAAAAGCTTGACAAATCTGTCTTTCTGAAGCAAGAAAAACAGAAAAAAACACTGTAATGCCAGGGCTCATATTGTACCATGTACACACAACAGATGATTACGCACGTCAGGGATATTCTTACGTGAAAATAGATCTTTGAGTTTAAGTGCAAACATGGAAACTAATGCAGAAGCATTTCCATTCATTTTATCTTACACATATTGCAGAATATTCCGGAACTATTAGATATGACCTTGTCTTCTCTATAATAATGTTTTTTTGTCAGGACAAACTAATCAATTAATCATTGCGCCACAATAAGTGCCATCGTCCTTTGGGCATCGCTGCCTCTTTTGACAAAAAGACATGTATCATCGTTAATAATGATAATACGTGTTATGATTCACCAATTCAATTGTAGTTATTCTTCAAGATGGAATGCGTCTTGTGTTATCCACAATGGTCTACCTCTGTGCGTGATTTAGACATCCATGGTATTTTTGCAGCAGCCGTAGCTGTGACAATTCCCCAAAGAAGTATGAAAGGAGAGAAAGTAATCACCTGTACAAAGTGACTCAGGGTTGAGTCCTCTAACTATTCAAGTGTCCACCTGCCTTCTGCATCTCAACGAGCTGAAAATTTTCAGCAGTAGCAGTGGCGTAGTGGTTTGCCATGAACCCAGTGATCTGTGGTTGATTCCCATGCAAGGTAACAAACCAGTCCTACTCCCCCCACCCCCACCGACCACCTTCACCAACTCGCAATGACCTGCATGGTGAAGTATGATCAAACAGCCCCACCCCTATGACCAACAAGGCATGGAGAAGCCTTCTTTCAGTGATGGATAGAGATAGGGATATACGTAGTACACATTAATAAGAGGGCTCATTTTGGATGCTATAGGTCGTGAATGAATTACAAATACACTTTGTCAAAGGCAGATGATCAATTAATACACGGACAAGCATCACAAAACCTGTTAGAAGGCTGGCAGAGTTAAACAATAATAAGGTTCCAGCTTATTGAAATAAAAACATGTCACATGCACAATTTTCACTGACATCAATGACTAACTCTGAGCTGTATGTCAGTGTTAGCAAAGGGGTGCCCATTCCTGATGTAATGTAGGCTTTGGCCTGGGTGCTATCACAGACATTAAGGCACCAACGAGGCAATATTATCAATTATGATTAAGCACACACTGTGAATTTCAAGCCCTGGTAGGCCATCCCAAAGTTAAAGATGTTATTCTAAGACATTAGATATTGGGAAGACTCTGGGGTGATTCAAGAGACAATTGGAACAACAGGGGATTAAATGAAGCATCGTAACGTGCACAAAATGAACATTTTTCACGATCAAAAATCTGTACCTACAGTTGTGAGCAGCCACGTAACAATGAATGGGGTGGGGATAAAACTGGCACATTAGAAAAACACCCTAGCCGAGAGCTTGAAGGAAATTACATTGTTAGAATAACCAAACTTTGAAAACAGTAATGATCAAAGCACTGAAGTGCCAATGTATATTAATATGTACGAGCAGATTTTCAAATAGTATAGTATATTATATATACACATCAAAGTCTGTCTGTCTTCCGAATACAAATTCACACCATTAAAGCTATCGCTATATCATTTGGTACCCCATTGTGGCACGTTGCATTACATTGATTACAGTCCCCGTGGCACAGCAACATCTTAAGAGTTCCTGTAACGCCATTGAACCCCACATGAATAAAATGATTGAGCCACTCTACACTCACAAACGTTACCCGGGCAACGCTGGGTATTTCCTGCTAGTAACTGATATAAGAACACCGTACATAGGCAGTTCTGAGATAAGGAACACGTCGTTACATAGCGATGTCGGGGCGTAATGTTGAGGGCAACGTCTGATACAATTGTAGTGGGTTCAACCGAGTCGCACACTTAGACTTGGAGGCAGCACATTTATTTAGTTCCAAGACACGGGGTAAACTTTCCCCTTAACACGATAATAACCTAAGGTGGTGAACACCCGGCTAACTACACTAGTTACCACGTAACTGTTAACTACGGACCCGGGACCAACAGCATACTGCCCGGCTCCACGTGCTGGAAGATTCATAGAACGGAGATCGTAGACGAAGGGTTTCTTTCCCGGGACGAACAACCCCGGTCCCTCTCGGGAGCCGGCTTAGATTCTTTGCGGTGAGGCCGGCTCCACCCTTGGCCACGTCCACCTTCCAGAACCATCAGGAAGAACCTGGGTCCCAATCATGTGACTCTCCTAGCCCCCTCTTGGGCCCCCTCCCCCCTCATCTCAACCGGTCACGTGTCCTCCCGAGTCAACCAGAGTGCCATGACCTCACACGACTTTCCCCTTAGGTCGGCACACACACACTGTGCCCTCGAGGGCCTGGCACTGCACTCACAGCATGGTGCTATCCAGCGATGTTATACCACGTACACCATGCCCCTCTAGGGCGGGTACTGCACCCACAATATGGTGACATTCAACGATGTCGCTACACAAGCACACTATTGCGGATCTAAGCACCCATGGCCTTGCTCCCAAGGGATATGATTATATACAGCTGCTTCTTTACTTTATAAGGCTGAAAAGTAAAGAAGCCAGGAGATTTAAAACGTAATAATGCACTTCTATCAGCACTCGAGAGACCGAAAAGGAATGGGCTATTTTGTTTGCTACTGTGAGGGGAAGGAAGAGAGGTGAGCCTGAACCATCGCTCCTGTCACTTTGACTGAAAGAGCAATTTAAAGAGAAGCCACAACGGGGCTCTTGCTGGTGCAGAGAAATGTGTCACCAACCACTGTTGGGACCTTCTGCATCAGTTGGAAGTCCAGCAGATCTCCATTTGAGTCGTGTGGTGACAATTTATAAATTGTGCTCAGTGCTTCATTTCAGCCAGAAGAGTCAGGAACGCTCTTCTGGGAATTTTGGTACACTACATCCATCTCGTGTTATTTTGTCTTCCATATGGTGGTGTGTGTGATGGTGTTCAAACCTGCTTATAGGATTAGAGGAATATAATTTACGATAACAGAAGATTCTTAATTGATGTGCCTTACACTCTAGTGGTAAGTTCCTTAAGTTAATTCTAGATTTGAAGCTTTCGTGACTGCAAAGATTCATATTTTTAGGTTTTTTCGGTTAAGTCACGTAAGTAAAACATCAAAATAAAAATAAAATGAAAATAAAAATCACGACGTTTCGGAGGCAACACAAGTCTCCGTCATCAGGTGGGACCGTCACAGCTGAATTAGCTGCATCAAGTGAAGCAATGATTCAAGATGTAATCCCTTATAAGCAAGTTGAAGGGAGGTGGAGAGGGGGGGGGAGAGCTTATCAGACTGTGGTAGCCAATGAATGGAAACGTATCGGGAGGGGGAGGAGCGGTGATCAAAGACTGCACGCAGTGCTCAACACAATGAATGGAAACGTATCGGGAGGGAGGAGGTCCCACCTGATGACGGAGACTTGTGTTGCCTCCGAAACGTCGTGATTTTTATTTTCATTTTATTTTTATTTTGATGTTTTACTTACGTGACTTAACCGGAAAAAACCTAAAAATATGAATTCCTTAAGTTAGTAACCCCTACACACCAAGCCAGTTTAACACGTAGGCGTGTGCGACCAATATTATCAATAATACATGTTTTTTTGGGCGGGTTAGATCGCGTAAATATAAATGTGTCGTTAAACCCACCACCACCCGACACAGGCAATTAGAAAGGTTTGTCACATAAACAAAACATGCCAATTAGTTACTTGTACAGCACACCGATGTGTTGGAGAGTGAATCCACAATATTTACAATCTCAGTACAATGTTTCGGCAGTAATTACAATTAGCATCATCAGTTTTGTGGAGAAATCCTCCTGTTTCGTTCTTAAATAAAGAGATAGATGTGATGTCGTCATTTGTAAGCCCCCTACGTGCAAAGGCAAGAGGGGGGGGGGGGTTAATGAATGCAAATAAGCCAGACAAGCAGTGTCCAGAAAATATTTAATTATAAATGATGCTGCTATGTCTGTCACTGTTTCCAGCTCAACTCTCTTCAGAGGTCTGACAACTAAATTGACACTGATCCCACCAATTGATATGAAAATAACATGTGTGTATGTTGAACTTCTTTCGCACCAAATACGTAGCCAACCATGCTAATCGGAGGCGTGGGAGGACAACAAACTAAGCACATGCTGATCATTGTATTCTGTCAATACAAGAGTTAACATTATGGCCACAGCTCCAAGACATCAATTCAACACAAAGTGCTTTTTTGGGCACCAACCAATGCTTTATTTTCAGTACAGGTCATTTAGTTAGTGGTGTTGTGTGTGAGAAGTTCACTGTAACAGACTAATTCAGGTGGTAGAGTTATGAATGTACCCATGTAGGATGGTGGAGAGACATACTTTGCATGGTCATTAGTTTGCATTACTTGTCCAACCAATCCACTTCTGGATAAGGCCACTGATGTAAGTCACGTCCAGGAATCTAACTCAAGACGCTGGGGTGGTAACACAGTGTGATACCCACTGCGACACTTCTCCACCACACAGGGTCTTTAAGAGGCATCCAACCAAACCGGTGACCTCTGACAACTAACATAGTTTCAGAATTCTGTTCTTTTGTTCCATCCAGTCCCTATGACATCGTCATCTTGATTTATTGCTCAGTAACTTTTTGTTACATTCTCATTACCATTTAACTTTCAGAACACGTACAGGGGCAAGTCGCCAGGGTGTAACCATGCTACATTCACTTTGGCAAGCGTGATTCCAGACTTTTGACTCACCTTCTATTTGTATGGTGTTATGTGGATGGTTTAAAGGTTGACACACAAATGTGGCAGTATATTACTTACATATAAATTGTCCATATATATAAGTGCCATCTTGCCTGGAAGAATATATGAAGTTTTTCTTAATTTACACATTTCTACGAAGACATATTTTGTAATTGTATTTATATAATAGTTATATCATGTATATTTCGATATATAAACTGGTCCAGAGTTTCCTTTTATTTAACCAATTCTAATGACATTATGAAATCTTAGAAAACCTTGTGGTTGATGGAATGTGGAAAAAAATGTGCTTTTCTGATGTTGAGGGATAGACTACATGAAGGCATATTGTCTGCTTATTTATTGTTCATATTATCCATGATAATGCTAAAGATTATTTTGCATTATGTATAAAAACGTAATAAAGCATATCAACACATAGGTATAAAATAAAATGAATTAAATGTGATTTATTTTATTTAATACCTATGTGACTTTACCGAAATAACCAAAGAGTATGGATCTCTGCAAGTCACGAAAACTTCAAATCTAGATTCATATCAACACAACAAAGGTTTTGGGTATCAACAAAGATTTGTTCATGAAGCCATCCAGAAATATATAAACACAGACACAACTTTCAACCGAGAAGATGGGTGCAAACTGAGCAATCATTGGAAGGACGTTATTAACCAGGTAAAGTCATAACTGGCTGTGATGCTTCCATCCTACCTGCCTATGTTAGCAGATATTTCCGACTCTGAGTTATATTACCTTGTTAAATATATTTACATTAACAGGATAAATGTCTCACTAACATAGCTGCTGCTCCCTTTTCCTCGATGTGGCGGTGGCGCTCGTTGTTTAATCGGCTGAATGTCTCTCATTAACACAGCCACTGCTGCGGGAACCGTCTCACATTGACATGCTAATCTCCAATCTCGAGCAATACAGTGGCTTCTTCAGTACCGTAACCGTGGGGTTACATTAACAGACTGACATGCTAATCTCTAGCAATACAATGGCCGAGGTATACCTAGCTCTGCGATCTTACATTTACTTGTAAATTCCATCTCTAGTTCCGCCCACTTACCCCTTGGGTTGTACCCATCTCAAACCTTTAACACATTCCTGCGGAGGGAGCTGGTAGGAACGTTGGGTTGCTCGGTCAATGGTCAGGGTCAACGGCGGCGTGGTGTATTCCGCAATTATGGCCGACTGTGGGGGCGGGCACAAGCCGGCGTGAGTAGGTGAAACGTTGAGTTTTATAAGGGCACCACGGGGTGACCAGCCCCTCTCCACCCAGCCCCACCCCTCCCACCCAGCCCCTCCCCACCCTCCCCTCTCCACCCAGCCCCACCCCTCCCATTTTTAGATGCATGACGGACGGACACAATAATCCCCTGTGGGCTGGTGTAACCAGGAGGTTCCTACCAGTATAACCTATGGCTGCAGTAGCTCTATCTATATATTTCTTCCTCCCTCAGCAGTCCGCCTGCTGTATTTTTTCACCTGAAGACGATCGCTTGCAGTTGTGATCGAAACAATGTGATTTTTGAATTATTTTATTATTTGTCTAAAACGTGACTTTACCGAAAGACCCAAAGAGTACATATCGACACAAGGTAAACATTTGTAAGCTGTACATATTGAGCACTCTTCATCCATCCATTGAATTACTTTAAAATGCAATGAAATCCATTCCCCTCCGCGGTGGTAATCGTGCGGCACTCATTGGGAGCACCAGTGGCACTCAGTGGCGTCACTCGGGATGGTGTCACCCGGTGCGGTCCGCATCCCCCTCGTGACGCCACTGGTGGCGCTTACTCTCTCCTCCTGTCAGATCTGCAGCTCCACGTTGGAGACATTTTGCGAGTTAAACACACCCGCACTTTGTGCCTTACGGTCACACGAAACATGCTCTGGGGCTAATACCCACACGGAATATAACATGTTATTTATTAGTCATAAATGTATCCTTAAACAATGCATTATTGTATACATTGATAACCAATGATCTGGCGGTTGTTATTCATATAATTACTGCAGAACTCCTGTTATCCACTGTGATGTAGGGTGCAAACATCATGAATTATATTATCTGTGAATTTACTGCATTTAATCCTCGAAAAATGAACAACACCACTGCAGGAGATCAGTGCTCACAATAGAATGGCCACTACTTCAGTCATGGGTAAAGCGGTGTCCTTTCCAGTGTCCATTCAAATGTCATACTTCAAATGTCACATTCAAATGCTAATGACTTCCCTCATGTAGCCGGGAAGCAAGGTCCCGTCATGTATGCCCTGGAAGAGCACTGAAGCTGTTGGTGTGATCACCACGCTTAGGGGTCCCCCTATATTGCTACTCGTCATCATCCACATCTCCTCACTATCATTTGAATTAACACCACTTAACTTACTAAGCAGCGTCCATTCATGGGTGAAGCTGTGTTACATGTCTTGCCTTTTTATTGGCACTGAAAATTGATTTCTGCGCCTTGTTTGAAAAATTGTGCCTAAGCCATGGATATTGGGATCAATTTGCCGTGCGACTCCACATATCTGCGGAAAATCAGGGAAGATAGAAAGAATAGTGGCACGGATAATAGGAGTTTTCACGGACTCTCGCAGTGGGAAATAAAGTTGAGGATAAGAGTTCACACGTACATTATTACTGTAAATATTGGTTGCTTTTATAGTTGTAGTGATTGTTGCTGCTGTGAACTATTCTGCAGTGTTGTTGTGGTAGTCAGCTGTTGGGATGGTTAGTTGGTGTAGCTGTGGTTATTGTTTCTGTAGTGTGCTGCATGTGCAGTGTTGCTGTGGGGCTGGTAATGGGTGCGTTACTGCTATGGTGAACTATGTTTGCAGTGTTCTTGAAGTTGGATGCCATAGTGGTACACCTTGAATCCCTCCCTCACTTGATGCAGCAAATCTGGCTGTGACGGTCCCACCTGATGACGGAGACTTGTGTTGCCTCCGAAACGTCGTGATTTTTGTTTTATTTTTATTAATTTTAATTTCATTTTTTTACCTACGTGACTTTACCGAAAGAACTAAGAGTATGCCAGTGGTGTTTATTGTGGTAATTGTTGTTGAAGTGCACCGTGGTTGTAGCATTATTGTGGTGGTGTGTTGTTATGGTTAAAATTATAGTTATTGAAATGTAGTAAGCTGTGATTGCACTGTTCCTGTGTTAGTTGGTTGCTGGATTGGTTGTGATTCTAGTCTTGTTAAAGTGTTATTGTTTTTTAATTTGAAGAGGAAATGTTTTTACAGTAGTAAATAACAGATAATGTTAAGGTGGATAATATAATACTGCACTGCAAGAACAGTATTAACGCAGTATTTAATTGCTATGGCTGTCGTTGCTGTCGTCTTAAGTCTGTAATAATCTGTGATTTGGCGGTTGTCCTGCATGCGCCTGGTGCGTTTCCTTGTTGGGCTGGCAGCTTCACCAATCCACCTTTTCCAGTGCAGTGACCTCGGGTCAAAGACACCCTCGTCTCTGCAGCACATCAGCCAAACTCAGCAATCCCCCAGCTAGTTTGGTTCCATGGCAGTGAATAGGTAAATAAGCTGACGGTGCGAAGAATCACTGGTATGAACAGTACACATTCCGGATTTGACAACTCCTACACATGGGGACTCTGTCTTTGTGAATCGCATTAATTAAGGAACTGAGGAGGAACACATTGGGACATAGTTTGACTCTTTGAGGTCAGGAAGAAGAAATCAACTCCATACACTTAAATGAGAGCCACATTATCCATCAGAGGGAGATTTAAGAATTATGGAGGTGGATTCTCAGAACTAATCTAAATTCCCCTACCTCCTGTACTAGATCTTGTTTTATATTAATTGCCCTGTTCTTGCCTGCAATTATCTTTGTCCTCTTTTAGGCGATATTGAAGTGTAATGTAACTCACATTGCACCAGCCTGTGATCAATAAGCCTCTCGAATCACTACACATTCAAATCTATACTCCAACAACATGATGTGAAAATGCACAAGCAAACCAAATGTAGAAATAAACTAACCGATTTATGAGGGCAAAACATACATCATCATAATAGGTGATACCAATGCAAAGGAAGATAAATGATACAGTGATGAGAGGATGACTGGTCAATTTGGAGAGAGAGCCTCTACCAAAGTTTCAAACCAGCAGCGACTATAAGATAATGAACAACTGTGTTCAAAAAGGAGCTTAGAATATGGACATGTATAACACGTAGGCTTTCGCGACCAATGTTATTCATAATCAACGTTTTTGGGTTTAGATCGCGTTATTTATAAATGTGTCGTAACCCTCCACCACCCGACACGGCCAATCAGTAAAAATGTGTCACGTTGACAAAAGACAAATTAGTTCACTGCTTTAGCCCACCGGTGTGTTGTAAATGTTGTGGCTTCAGAGGTGCAGGGGAAGGACAGCAAACTAAAAGCTAAAAGCAGTTCTAAAGAAATGAGTTTTCAATCTATGAATAAGCAAATATGGAGAAAGTGGAAATAAACTGTACTTGTTCTCCATGGGCAAACCTCATGGGCAAAGCTACGATTTTCAGAGATGTCCCTGTGCTCGGTAAATCCATGACAATAATTAATCACAGGCAGATGCAATGCAAGTTAAACGTCATGAAATGACGTTACAAATCTAGCTCAGAATGAACACTAAATTAAGACGGCTTCAAATCAACAGAATCAACTGCAGAGAGCAGCAGAATGATTAAATATATCACCTACTTTAATAAAGAAATAACTAACATCGTAATCAAAAGGAATGAAAATACCAATCAAAACAAATAATACACTAAACTTTGTAAAACTATTAATATAATAATCCATATATAAATAAACACAACAATAATGTTTGAATGTCACAACAATAAATTAAAGCATGAACTTCCTCAATCGTGGCATGATGCCTCAATCACTCTTATATTAAAAAAGGTAGAGCTCACTAATTTCGAATCCATTAGCCTCTTATTGCATGAAACAACTTGTTCAAATAGTTCATAGAGAAGCACATTGAGGCCAACCATAACAGCAGGCTGGTTGAAAACATGCAATCAATCACATTCTAAAAAGACAAATACATATGAAATGCCATGATGCATGGCTTTTGTAGACTATGGACAGGAAATCTTGATTTGAAGCTTTCGTGACTGCAGTCACCCAAAATCTCACAAGGCACTAAAAGAAAAAATATGAAGATGTGTGTATAAAATGACAAACTATAGTTCACAAAAAGAATCAGGCAAGGTGATACTCTCGCATCGAGGCAATTCACACAAGAGGTTTCCATAAATAACTGAATTGGATAAATAATGGCACAAACACGAATGTGGAAAATATTCAGCATCTCAGATTCGCTGACGAAATTGTCATTCTAACAACAATTGTTAATGAACTACATTAAATGACTTAAGAATGTATCAAAGCAGAAAGAGAAAGGCTAAAATTAAATAAGATGAATGTACACCAGTTTCACCAGTTTCGCCAAACAAAAGGAAATTGTTGCAAGGGCAACTGGAAAACACAACAGAGTATATATATTTGGAGAAATTATTGAGGACTGGACCAGGATCAAAATAATCATTTTTAAACGAGGTAAATGAGAGCAGAATTTATTGATTTTGGAACTGAACTGAATAGAAGTAGCATTCCAATGGTGCTCACGAAGAAAGTTTTTAATCAGTGCATATTACATGCTAAGGCATGCATCAGAAACGTTGACTCTAACCAAGTACATGGGTCACAAACTGAAAAGTAAATAAAGCAAGAGGAAATGCGTGCTGAGAATAAAACTGAGACAGATAGAGGGAGGAACACATGGATCAGACAACAAAGACTAATTTACACACACAGTGTGAAATGTTAAGAAAAGTACGTGGGCTTGGGCAAGATATATCGTATGCTATAAAATAGACAAGACTGGCGATGAAATGGCAGCGAAACAAGGAGATGTGTCCAAGAGGACAACCACGCAGTGTCGTGGTCAGGTCATGCGCACGAGTGACATTGATTGCAGCATTGCAAGACCGTGGGCTATGGTGACGTGGGGGAGGATTGAAAATGGCTGTTGATGACTTATGTCCATCAACTTTGATAAGGCCCATACCGTATGTTGAATAGATCATTCTTGTTCAAGTAAAAAAAATTACATTCTTGATTTTGCAATGGTTTCCTACGTGTGTTTTTCCTGGGAAGTATGTTTTTTAATGTTTGAATACGTGCAGCTGGTTATGATATGAATCACAAACTAGAACACGAGTGAAGAAATGGGAACAAGACTGAAACGTGAGCACAGAAAGCACAGAAACATGTTGAGTTGCATGCTTGGAATATAATTGAGAAAGAGAAACATAGATTAGAAATGCAGTTTAAATACATCAAGTTGACTCTTAAGAAACGTAGGCTTTGGCAGGAGGGATGATGGCTGGTGATCGAGACTAACGATGGAAGGGAACGCAAGCAAGAGGGCAGCTTCCACGGAGATGGAGCAATGGAATCAACACGCGTGCAGGAGCTGGGTCGATTATTACATCGCACGACCAGGGGAGATGGTGATGGCTTGGGGAGGCCTTTATCCAGCAGTGGATTGATCATGACAGATAATATTCCCAGCCGGACAAGATCTTTTCACTCGTGTTTGATGTGACGTCGCGTGAAGCCATCTATATATATAAAATCGTGAATCTGTCTGTCTGTGTGTGTGTCTGTGTGTCGCCGGACCATACGCACTTTCATTGGACGGCGGTTGCCCCTGGCAACGGGTAGCGACGCCTTCGCCGCTTTCATTGGACGGCGGTTGCCCCTGGCAACGAGTAGCGACTCCTTCGCCGCGGCGTGGACGCCATTTTTTATTCCCGTTAAAAATAGGCGCACGCATTAACACGCGACTCTTACTTAAATTAATCACAGTTTCACGTCCTCTTCACTCCCCTCCCACCCCAATGTGTTCTATTACTATTATAGGCTCCGTAGATAATAAAATAATAGCGATTAGACAGTATTATTGTAGCGCGGGGGGAGGGGGGAACGCCACCCGTACCCTGCCTCTGCCGGGTGGCCAATTTAGGCGAGGCCGGAGGCTCTGCACGCTACTAGGCCTCGACACCCACCACGCGACTCTTGAGGTAAATTCATCAAAGTTTCACGTACTCTTCACTCCCCCCCCTCCACAATGTGTGCAATTAATATTACTTTTAAACCCAACGCGCCAAGAATCTATTCTTTTAATGGTCACTGTACAAATAGTCATTAAGCTGGGTGAGAGTACTGCCAGTCTATAATGTAGACTGTAGCCTGCTTATTAAATTGCCTGAGTGTACTGGCAGTCTATAATGTAGACTGTAGCCTGCTTATTAAGCTCCGTGAGCGTACTGCCACTCTATCATGTAGACTCTAGCCTGCTTATGAAGCTGAGTGGGTGTACTGGCTGTCTATAATGTAGACTGTAGCCTGGTTATTATAATCGATTCTTTAAATGTTCTTTGTACAAATAGTCATTAAGCTGCTTGAGCGTACTGGTCGTCTATAATGTAGACTGTAGCCTGCTTATTCAGCTGGGTGGGTGTACTGCCAGTCTATCATGTACACTGTAGCCTGGTTATGAAGTAAAGTTAGTCAATTTGTAACACGTACGCTTTCGCAAACATTATTCATAAACAACGTTCGGACCTGGGCCTCCCCTAGGTCGACTCAGCCTCAAACGAGTAACTGGTGTCGTGTGTGAACATCGTCACTGGGGAGACAAAGGCGGCCGGGCGTGGTGAATCCAAGTACCCGGGCGAAGCCGGGTAGTAAAGCTAGTAACATATATTGACGTTATCGGTAGGTGCGCATGGTACGTGACATCATCGGGCAGCATGAGTTGATGCCACAGGGTGCATGACAGACCTTTGCAAAATGTCAACACGCGATGACATCATCGCAGGTAAGCAAATGGTGTGTAACATCATCGCGTTGGCTGAGATTGCGTATTATCCATTGTTAACGTGGTTTTATCACCAAGTTTTGGATAACTAACCTTGGATATATTTGCCAAGTTTTTTTGGGGTAAATACCTACATAGAGAGATATAGTTTATACATGTATGCTTGAAACCTTAATTCGAAAGTGTTAATCATGTCATTTGTATATATATGGAAATGTTAGTTGACAGTTCTCACAGGTTTATCAAGATGTATTGTGGCTTGTACCATTTAAAGTTGTATATCTGTACACATGCCTATCTTCTGATTCCACTCATATATATCCACGTTTTAGCCGAGGCATGCTCACGGGATCAGTCATGCCAAAAGCACTTGTCTACAGCACATGTCCTAGAATGGGTGTTCTGGGATACTTCAGATACCATTACATACTTGTTATTTGCACGTCATGGTGTGCCACCTTCACTAACCTTCCACCACATCTTGATATGCACACCGCATAAGTAGATGTTATCATCATAGGTATGTCCATTTAATCTCCAACCTCTTTCCCCAGACACAAGAGGTTCTACAAGTATATTGAACAGTCGAGTTGGAATATTCTATTATCCATGTACAGTAAGTTATTACACTATCGCTTATCAGTTTAATTTCTCGACTGATGAGAAAACACCAAAATGCTGTCGTTCAGAAAAATAGATATTTCACCTCTAAAAGGGCCCCCCACAGCCTCTCGAGCCTGCCCTGGTACCTTACTGGTGGATGTGCCCCTGCACACCAGAGATGCCCTGCGACTCGATGGTGAAGAATCCCCTAAGGATGCCCTGTGACTCGTTGGTACTGCCCTAGCTATACCTGGTGGCCCCATTGTTGTTGGTGCCGGGCCCCCCAGTCGCTTCATCCACGGCTGTGCCGCAGCATCGCTCTCTCTTCTCTCTCCCAATTTCCCCTAACCTTGATTGACCTCCACCCGGTGACTTCTACCCTCGTGTATTTTATTTTCATTTTTGTAAAGCATCGTGGGATACAATTGCATTTAGACAATATACACATTGCAATCATTGTTGCAGTTTCCACGTAATGCCAGATGGTAGGAAATGTGCAGGGCTTGATTACAGCATTGGCTTTATCAGTTAAGTCATGCTTGTAGGGGTTGTTTAGGTAAATGACAATTTGAAGGGGCCTCAGCAATTAACCACACAAAAGTAGTCAATTATGTTTTTCAGTCGATTAATCAACTTAAGTGACAATTTCCCCAGCTCTTTTAATATTGCTGGGCAGTAATGTATTGAAATAATGTTTGAAAATAACGTGTTGCTATAATACGATTGTCAAATAGAGTTAATTGAAGCATTATTTTGTTGTCAGCACTACTTCATATCAGCTTGGGTTAATATGAGGACAGCAGCAAGCCTACAATCAAAATTAAATCATTCTAAATAATGTTGAATATAGTAATCGTAAAAACAAATCATAGCAGTCTAACCTTACAACATTACTCCTCTCAGAGAGTTTACGTAAATCGGTAGAAGCACACAAACCACTGAAATGGTGAAATCAATTTGAGTGAGAATTATTATTCCCGTTCTTTTGTTAGCTTAAGGAGGTAGGTTAACATTATGGGGATTTGCAATAAGTATGCGTTTCAATGCCACAGCATCTCAAAGTATTTATTGTTACTTCCCATATAATTGGATCTGGTGTGGCACCAACATGTTCATATATAATTACTGTGATCTCATTGGCTATTGAAGTTGGAAATTTCACGTGAATATTTATTCGATTATTTAATAAATAAAAGTTATAGTGTAAGTTAATTTTAACTACTGTATTTGAGTTACATTACATATAATATTACCAAAAACAAAACGTTATGCTAAAATAGCTACGGCACATATTACTGTAAAAACACCAAAACCAAGTAATTCTTCACATTTGCTTGTCATGAAATGCAATAAAAAAATAACATAAAATAAACAGGAGATTATTTGTTGCTATGTACCTTGAACATAAACATTTAAGCAGCATGGATTGGTTACCGCACAGGGCATAGCACCAGGGAAGACCTCACCCCGAAGTTGGATGCGGCAAAGCGGTCCGAGGCAGACACATTGGAGGTGGAAGTATTGGTGTGAGCGTAGTAGGCGTTGATATTTGCAAGCAGATTGCTCATAACGGCTGGCACTCCAGAACACATGTACTTGGAAGAAAGGCAAGAAAAGTGGCTGCAAAGGATAGCAAAACAACAGTCAGATTCTAGATAAATATTAAAACAAATACATTTATTTTTTCCAGGTAAGGCGCCCTGAGCTATACTGTATAGCCCAGTGGGTTGTTTGATGTTGAGTGTGAGATCGAAGGGTTTTTTCACTGTCTTGATTCAGCTATTTGGTCTTTCCAATAACCTGGTATTTAGGCTCAGCACTGTTGAAATGCTACTGTGCGTGTACATAGACTAAACGTAGCAATCACATTTACGCTGTTTCAAATTGCTACACTGGTCACTTGCATAATACAAAATTAATTTGAAGGGCTTTCTGCTATTTTTAAGGCTTAAAATGACTTGAAACGTTCTGAAATTTCATAAGCATTTGCTCCTCACATCTATTTCTGTAACCTTTGGTTCACACTCAACAAGTTTATATTTTGTCCCTCTGGGTTACCTGAACCCGAACTGACAATCAGCTTGCCATATAAAGGTCTATGGTAGGGAAACCATTCTGAAACCCAGCTTGTGCATGTGGTTGGTTGGCCTCTAAACTTTCTTTTTTTATGTTTCTGAAATGTATATACATGCAATACAAAGCGAATGATTATTTAATCATTCAAGTGGGGTTCACATCCTTTTTTAAAATAAGAGTGAATGTATTATTGCATGATTGAACTATATTCTGGAAAAACCGAGTATATTTAAAATAGCATTATTCGCAGACTATGAAAAGACATTTGAATATGTGGCAACATGAAAGATCCGAGAGAAATAAGAATTAAAGTGGTATGCTGTCTGGAAGAGTGATTCTCTGCCGTGTGCTGTGAAGGACGGTCATTTCCCAAAACGTTTCCCATTATATATTTGGTTTCTCTCAAGGCAGTGTTATTTATGGAGCTTTTTTTGTTTGCAGGAAAATTAGCGGGTGATGCCTGACAACAACCCACAGAGGGTGTATCCTGTGATTTGACATTTTCAATTATAAAGGTGACATTGACGCACCACTCACGTGTTCCCTGGAACCTGTTTGGCAGCTCTTTGTCTTACAAAAATATACATTGCAAGACATGACACACACATTCAAACACACGTGAATGTGTCTCGTGTGGAAATGTCCCATTGGTCCATGCACAAAGTTGGGACTGATGAGATGTCCGAAAGTTATGCGTAAGTTTGAAATTCACATTATCCAATTCATAGAAATGTATGCTTTACATTGATTACCCATTTAATCAGGTTTATTTCAAAATAATTATGACTCTGCATTAATAACCATTTAATTCATTGTAAGGCTTTCACTTAATACTGAAAACCCTTCATTTTGAATTTTGTAATTGTTATGCTTAAATCCGACGCCCAACTCGTGCTCACGTCATAGCTTGATAGATGGATTCAATGCCATAGCGCATGGCAAACTCATCCACGATCTCCTGGGCCGTCTCCTCGAAGTAAACCTTCCATGCTTCATCTCCTTTAGCTTCGGGGATACGCACAGCCCCTCCGTTTTGCACATCCGTGAGAAAATGGAAGATATTCTATGGGTCACAAACAAGGATGTCAACACTGATAAAGTCACAAATAAGCAAAATCAATTATATACTGTACTCACATTGTATTTTTAAATCCTTTATATTAAGTTCGCTTGCTTGCTTGCTTGCGTGCTTGCTTGCTTACGACCGTGTAAATCTTTCGGTCGTTTTTTAACCCACTTCCCATGATCCAATCGAGTTGACATTTTCCACACAGACTCGTTGTGCATGACAATTAATGTTCGTGAAAATATTTTACACTTTATAGGACAAAAATATTATATTTAATTACCAATTGTTTAATACTGCAGACAATCATCTGACCCATAGGTGGCAGCCATTTCAAGCCAGAGGACGAGAGGACTCTAGCCGCCATGCATATAAAGGATTTAGAGTGAAAAACTTTGTTTTGACGGGTTATACTTATTAACATACATGT
Organism: Lethenteron reissneri; assembly: GCF_015708825.2. Lineage (NCBI taxonomy): Eukaryota > Metazoa > Chordata > Hyperoartia > Petromyzontiformes > Petromyzontidae > Lethenteron > Lethenteron reissneri. The sequence continues at coordinate 2,787,652 of NC_083842.1, read as the reverse complement.
TTAATTGCAATTACTAAATGTTTTCCCTGTAAATGTAATAACGTACTACTATAAACACTAGGCATGTAACTATGCATTGATCGTTGTTTAAAATCTCATTATACTATATATGCATTTCATTGTAGATTTAAGAATATAGATATTAAAAAATTCCTATATGTTGTACGTAAATCGTTCACGCAAATATAAGTATGCTTGAATTGCTACCTTCACTAAAATGGCAAAAATAATGATACAATCTTAAGTCGAGTCATGACCCAGAATCACAACGAGTCACCAAATCACAAGACGGACAAATCTTTACATGCCTGAAACGGCTGACCCCAATCCCTAGCGCTATTTCACCCCCCCCCCTACTGCTAATCTTAAGCCCCAGCGTAATCCATAACTCATAGTCCTAAATGCATGCACCAGTCCTATCCATAACCATAATCCCACCAGGTGACTCAAGGGACGAGCATAGTGGCCTATTACTCAGGATGAATGTAAGAGGTTTATAGCAACATGTGTACGTGGTAAAACAATGTATGAGGCGTGCTTACCTCGTGAAGACCGGTATACTGTACGTGGTATGGCGCCACCTTTTCCTCACCCTTAATCTCAACACTGATCTGCAGGCGGATAGCCCCGGACACCACAGACTTGTCGGTGCGCTTCTCTGTTGGTGCATCAGAAATTGCATCCATATGAATGCTTGTGCAGCACATAGACAAATACCAACAAGATTGTAAAAGTAATTAATCCAACAAACGTGAAGCATTAATCCACGTGGAATTCTCAGTAATACACATTTTAGTACACATATAGTGAACCTAAATACATAACTGTGTATGTGTTTCACCTTTAAAATAAAAGAAAGTATAAACATTTCACAATATAACATTGTTATAATAGTTCTAAATACTAAAGCATGGATAACATTTCTAAATTTAAAGCAAAGCAATTCATAATCACATCTTAAATGTTTATCAACTGAAAAAGGAACTTAACATTCTAAAGGTTTGGTGCATTAGACATTTCTATTGAAATATTACTACTAATTCCAATATTAGAGTTGAGTTTTTGAATAGATTAAGGACATTTTTCTTTTAGGTTTTACTTAACAGTCAATTACGTGGAGCAGTTACAGCTTTGCATTTGGCTTTACGATTTTTTTATATTACAATTTTGATTTAATATTTTAGAAATAGAATCACAGGGGAAGCAAGGCAGCGATGAAAGTTGGCGCAGGAAAATTCCCCCACTAATACGGCATTTAATGTGATATTTACGCTGAAATATAAGAATGCAAATATGTCTGGCTTATTCAGTATGGTGTTTCCATACAAGATTATAAATCCTAAATATGCATCAGTTTGGCCTTGGGAGTTTTTTTATTGGATACTAGTAAGCAACTGCTTTAGCTCAATGACATTTATTAATTTAAAAGAAAGCAAGTGATTCCTACACTTTATTTTAGCTCTTCGAGTCTCATGAATGTAATGTAATCCTACGCCACTTATGTGGCATCATAAAAACCATCATTCTCAGCAGCCAGCCATGACCTATTCACTCCTCGATTAAGGCCTCCCCATGTTATCCTCATCGCTTGTGGTCCTGCAATGCCAGTTAATCTCACTCATACATACAAGCTGAACTCATAACTCCATCTCCTTAGTAGTCCTCATCTTGGTCGTGATCACTCCTCGGTTGCCATTACACGACCAGCCTCACCTATTGGCCTTTATCCCTTCTCATGATGTGTTCTGCCCAAGCCCACTTTATTCACAGTTATCAAGATATCTCAAACTTGGACATGATCTTTGAGCGGGTGACATCACTCCACATGTCGCACCCCTCCCCAATAACCATTAGCGGGTGACGTCACTCCACATGGAGCAACCCCCCCCCCTCATTAATAATCATGAGCTGAACAATTTTTCTATTGAATATTTCAGATTTACTGCATATGCTCGTGTTTATCAGTGGTATATAATTATTATTTGTTCATGAAAATTGTTTTTCTTTCATTTGATTATTTTCATGTTTATGTTGAGACCACTTTCCAGCCTTCTTTGTCATGCGATCTAATAATTTCCTGAAAATGATTAACCATTGGTTGTTATAACGACGAATATCACCAGTGACTCTGTGAAGGTCAATAATTTCACTTTTATCTTTACGCCATTATTGTTAGAACGTATCGTCAAGTGTCACTGCAAATAACCTTGGTGAGAGAGTATCTGCTTCCTGGACTCCTCATCTGATTTGTATTTTGTCTTCCCACACTGGCATAAGTAGTAGCAATTCCTTTGTTGTTTTGACAATAGTTTAATAGTTGTTATGAATATAATGATTTGTTAAAGAAGCCCCAATGCATGTTGTTGTAATATACGACTAATTAATATGTCAATTTATATCTATTGTGGATCAAGATTATTAATGACAACATCCGGAAAGGCAGAGATATCACAATACCAAGTTCAGTAGTAATTGGAGCACATACCTAGGTTGTACCAGACGTCCATCTCGCCACTCAGCGTCCGCACCTCGATGATTGTTTGACCGAGAAAGTCGTCCGACTCCCTCTTGAGGCGCTGTTTCACGCGAGACTTAATATCGTCGTCCTCATCCCACACACGCACCTTGATCCGATCAGATGAGTTGTGGCACTCACTGCAATGGGTGGTGGGAAATGTGGTAGACATAGAGGTAACATATCTATGCACTAACATGTCTCCTAAATATAAGGGAATGCATCAGCAGATACTTGTCATTAACACCAAATAATAGAACATGATATAAAATGATATATAGAGTGGAAATCCTCTTGTCTGTGACAATTATGGGGGACACTTTTTGCTTATTATTCATGAAATTAACTCCTCCAAACCCGCGACACCTGAAGATAAACGTGAATAATCGGATGAATTTGCCCCCATCTCCATGAAAACTGGTATATATTTTTTAAGTTGATCAATGACTTTTTTTATTTAACATAAGAACAGTTTTCATATAACAACAACCTCAAATTGATATCCTGCTCAAATGAGCATTGAGGCAGTGCTACGGCCCTCAGCCAGTGTTACAAATTCCACATTCCTATGGTGAGGGCACTTGCTCGGTTATATGTAGGTATCTACCAGTGCCAAAGTGAGATTTTAAAAAATTAACCCGTAAAAACAAAGTTTTTCACTATATATCCTTTATATGCGTGGCGGCTAGAGTCCTCTCGTCCTCTGGCTTGAGATGGCTGCCACCTATGGGTCAGATGATTGCTTGCCACCATTAACAAATTGGTAATTAAATATAATTTTTTTTCCCTAAAAAGTGTAAAAATTTGGGAACAAAAAATTTCACGAAAATTAATTGTCACACACAACGAGTCTGTGTGCAAAATATCAGCTCGATTGGATCACGGGAAGTGGGTTAAAAAACGACCGAAAGATTTGCATGGTCGTAAACGCGCAAGCAAGCAAGCAAGTGAACTTAGTATAAAGGATTTAAAAAGAAGACTTTGCGTCGTATAATGTGATAACAAAAATCTAATATTTTAAAATAAAGTCTAATTCATTATACTGTATCGTTGTTAGTGATAATTATTTTCATGTTTGTTCCTCTGGAATCATAATGTACCATGGAATATGAAGATTTTTAAAGTTGAAAAGGGTCATTACATCAAGAATAAGTTAGCTTTCAATGGGAACCAACAATACATGATAGACTTTGATTGCATAACATATTGAGGTACAGAGTATATATATGAAACCTGCAACTGAATTTTGTGATTATCAATATCAGAACCAAAACATTTAGAAAAAAAGCACTCTCTAAATAGTATATATGTTGAACTTCGTTCGCACCGTACGTAGCCAACCATGCTAATCGGTGATGCAGATATTGTGGTTATTAGGTGCACATGTTATCATATTTGCTGCAATGAACATTCACGTAGATTCAAACACAGCTAAACATCTTCTTAAAATAAATGATTTAATTTCAGAATCATAGCTTACAAGTGAAATTTCTCTTCCCAGACCGGGTTGAGATTATTGTAAATGGTCTTGGTTCTCTTCTTGGTCTTTCCCACTTGAACAGTGACATACGGGTCACTGGCCCCTGTCTTGTCCTTGGCTTGCAATCCTTGGGCACTGTGAACTGCGAATACAAAGAATACACGTTTTATCGTTACACAACGTGGTACACTTCTGAGTAAATGCCTTAGTTACCACGTTGAGCAATATTACAAAACTACCTAAATTATTTACATTTCAAGGTATCTCCTACGTGTGATCTTCTTACCAGAAAATATTATTTACCAGTGTCTCAATTGGGATCATTAATATTTCCCATTTTCATGCATTTCATATAAACATCACAAGGACAACAAAGTCATTGCAATGGATCCATGACAGTTGTGTTGGAGTTTTTTTTAACTTGTCCCCTAATCTGCAATATGTACTTGCTTGTGTTCAAGTGAAATCCCACCATGGTACATTAGACCCCCATATACAAAAAAATATGACATTATAATAATTTAGCAGTATATATTGCGTATTAGTTATAACCTGCACACAGGCAATCTGAAAGCAAGGAAGAAGTGGAAGGGCTCTAAAGGCCTTTCTTTGTCTCCCATGCGTGTGTCTACGAGGAAAATTAATTCAAATAAAATAGTAGAGCCTACAAATAAACTAAATTCTCACATGAGATGCCATGCTTCTTGATTATGTAACATTTTCTCAGGGTTAATTTAGTTGCGATAAATGTATCAAAGTGTTTATTCAGTTGTATTTTAGTCAACAATGACCGAGTAGATAAAAGTCATCGAACATGACGATGACTAAGATTACCGACTCACGCCAGAGTGACGACGTCGAGATGGAATTAACTCGTCTCAGTGAAATCACAGACTAAGATAACCGAATAAAATTATTGGAGATTTCAGCACAGGGGAAAACCAAAGATACGTATGTAAAAATATAAACTGAGTTCACCTGTTTGTCCGACCTGATAATAGTGGGGTGGAGGGGCGAGAGAATTGTGTGTCCCGCACATTTACATTTAATATCCTTAAAGCGGAATATATTCCACTCCTTTTATGAACGAGACTAAGAGAATGAGAAAAAGTAATAAAAACTCAAGACTTCACAAAAATTCCATAGACCATGGCTAAAATAAAACAACTCAGATGATATTAACACTGCATTAGTGTGATGATACCACGGATCTCTTTCATCTGCAGTCTGTAAGGGACTGTAGTGGCATTCACCTCAATGACAGTGAGGGAATGAGGTGAGTGAGCCCCCATGCACCTGTTAATAACTACTGCGTGAATTTGAATGAATAACAGCAGTATTATAGGTGTGAAAAAGTGATTTCATCTGTGCATACATTTAACAGAAGTTAGCGGTGATAAATCTAATGCAGGCACAATATAATTGCATGCGCACATGGCATCTGTGTTATAAATCTTTAGGACCATATTTTTTATTAAACAAAACATTTTCTTGACTTTTGTTTTGTGTTTTTTTTACATTTTCGGTTGACATGATGCCTATTGGCATACTTGAGAACCTCATTTAATCACGGGTGGCTGAAACATGTGTGCGTCTTTAGTGTTGTTAATTATCATCTGAATTTGACTGGATTCATGACTAGACTGAATTTCTTATTAGCTGTAGGAGACTGAAATTAGCTGTAGAAGAATTAATTTCCTATTAGGCTGGAGGAGTTATGAGCACATGCATTATTAATACAGAATGGGCAGCATATATGTCATATTACCAGTTGTAATAATTTTATATGAATTATACAGTGCTTTTAATAGGTATATACTGCACTACTCTGAGGTAGCCAAAAACTGTAACCATGTCCCTTATACAGTGAGGGAAAAAAGTATTTGATCCCCTGCTGATTTTGTAGGTTTGCCCACTGACAAAGAAATTATCAGTATATAATTCTAATGGTAGGTTTATTTGAACAGTGAGAGACAGAATAACAACAACAAATTCCAGAAAAACGCATGTCAAAATTTGTATAAATTGATTTGCATTTTAATGAGGGAAATAAGTATTTGAACCCTCTGCAAAACATGACTTAGAACTTGTTTGGCAAAACCCTTGTTGGCAATCACAGAGGTCAGACGTTTCTTGTAGTAGGCCACCAGGTTTGCACACATCTCAGGAGGGATTTTGTCCCACTCCTCTTTGTAGATCTTCTCCAAGTCATTAAGGTTTCGAGGCTGACGTTCGGCAACTCGAACCTTCATCTCCCTCCACAGATTTTCTATGGGATTAAGGTCTGGGGACTGGCTAGGCCACTCCAGGACCTTAATGTGCTTCTTCTTGAGCCACTCCTTTGTTGCCTTGGCCGTGTGTTTTGGGTCATTGTCATGCTGGAATACCCATCCACGACCCATTTCCAATGCCCTGGCTAAGGGAAGGAGGTTCTCACCCAAGATTTGACGGTACATGGCCCCATCCATCGTCCCTTTGATGCAGTGAAGTTGTCCTGTCCCCTTAGCAGAAAAACACTCCCAAAGCATAATATTTCCACCTCCATGTTTGACGGTGGGGATGGTGTTCTTGGGGTCATAGACAGCATTCCTCCTCCTCCAAACACGGCGAGTTGAGTTGATGCCAAAGAGCTCCATTTTGGTCTCATTTTACCACAACACTTTCACCCAGTTTTCCTCTGAATCATTCAGATGTTCATTGTCAAACTTCAGACAGGCATGTATATGTGTTTTCTTGAGCAGGGGGACCTTGCGGGTGCTGCAGGATTTCAGTCCTTCACGGCGTAGTGTGTTACCAACTGTTTTCTTGGTGACTATGGTCCCAGCTGCCTTGAGATCATTGACAAGATCCTCCCGTGTAGTTCTGGGCTGATTCCTCACCGTTCTCATGATCATTGCAACTCCACGAGGTGAGATCTTGCATGGAGCCCCAGGCCGAGGGAGATTGACAGTTCATTTGTGTTTCTTCCATTTGCGAATAATCGCACCAACTGTTGTCACCTTCTCACCAAGCGGCTTGGCGATGGTCTTGTAGCCCATTCCTGCCTTGTGTAGGTCTACAATATTGTCCCTGACATCCTTGGAGAGCTCTTTGGTCTTGGCCATGGTGGAGAGTTTGGAATCTGATGGATTTCTTCTGTGAACAGGTGTCTTTTATACAGGTAACAAGCTGAGATTAGGAGCACTCCCTTTAAGAGTGTGCTCCGAATCTCATCTCGTTATCGGTATAAAAGACACCTGGGAGCCAGAAATCTTTCTGATTGCGAAGGGGTCAAATACTTATTTCCCTCATTAAAATGCAAATCAATTTATAACATTTTTGACATGCGTTTTTCTGGATTTTGTTGTTGTTATTCTGTCTCTCACTGTTCAAATAAACCTACCATTAAAATTATAGACTGGTGATATCTTTGTCAGTAGGCAAACGTACAAAATCAGAAGGGGATAAAATACTTTTTTCCCTCACTGTATATAAACAAGAGGAAACTCAATGGTATGAAGAATTCTCCAACAATTTAAATGTTGTTAACTATAGCTATCAAAAATATAAAAGTACTTAGTTTGATACAGAATCTTCAACATTTAAAAAAGGCTAGATGTGAAATACTGTAGTTTATGAAAATGTTGAATATTGACTTTAAGCTTTCGTGACTGCAATAATTTATATTCTTTGGGTCTTTCGGTAAAGTCACGTTGAATATGCCTATCGGTTCATAAACATTATCAACCATGATCTTAAAATCTGTACCATTGCAGGATGCCCAAAAAATAGATCGTAATGGCTAAACCGGGCCCTTCCTGCTAAGATAAATAAAATATTTTTCTTTTTAAAATCTCCGCTGGTGGATGATGGCCTCCAAAATCCATAGCCACCCCTCATGGGCCTGCGATACACCAAATCACCTAGCACCTGCACAAAAGCCAAGCTCATTGCTCCATCTCCACAGTGAATGCATTCTTGGGCATGTTACCTCCATTGGCTGCCACTCCATTGCTATTCTCTCCTACTGACCAACATCCCTTCTCATGATGTGTCCTGCCCAAGCCAACCTACTTTTTAAATCCTTTATATTAAGTTCGCATGCTTGCTTGCGTGCTTGCTTGCTTACGACCGTGCAAATCTTTCGGTCGTTTTTTAACCCACTTCCCGTGATCCAATCGAGCTGACATTTTCCACACAGACTCGTTGTGCCAGACAATTAATGTTCGTGAAAAAAAATTCCCAAAATTTTACACTTTTTAGGCAAAAAAAAAATATTTTACATATATTCAAAAGAACTCATTCTTGGCTTTGGCTGAACGTCACAGTATAAGAGCCCAGAGCGTAACCCCTCCACAGGCCGTGGCGGAGTAGTGCAGTTGGTAGCGCCCTCGCTTCCCATGCCAAAGGTCGTGGGATCGATCCCCGCGTCCTCCACAGGCAAATATATATTTTAAATCCTTTATATTAAGTTCGCTGCCACGCATATAAAGGATTTATAGTGAAAAACTTTATTTTTACGGGTTATACTTATTTTCATCATCATCAAACATGGGTCAAATCCACTTCTGGATAAAGGCTTGCCCAAGCTGCTATCAACTCTCATGATCCTGAAATGTAATACGCTACCTAGCTCCAGCATGTGAGCGGATTTCATCAGTCCATTTCCATCCTCTCAAGCACATTCCATTCCTTGGCTGCCAATCCATTATTATATTTCTTGACCCATCGACCATCATCAGTTTCAATGATATTTCCTAGCCACGCTAACTTTTATTTACAGAAAAGTTTTTTTTACATCAGTATGTTCTATAATACATGTTTTCCTCTTGATGTCTCTCAATCTAATCGCAAAGATCAATTTCTCTAGCTTTTTTGCACTTTTTAGCTTTTGTTTTATATCTTCTTCATTCGTGTCAATGTTTCTGATCCATATGTCACAGCAGGTAATACATACACACTGATTACAAAAAAAATTGTCGACACATGACATATTGATTCGAAATATCAAGTCCAGTTTTCCAGTGGCTCCAAACCAACTATTATCTGCTCATTCTATTTTACGATTTGATCTCAGTCCACCTCAGTAACTGCCCCAGGTACTCACCATTGATTGTGATCTTGGCTGACCATTTGGAGGTGCCTTCCTAGCACCATTTGCTTGACAGACTTCATGTGTGAGTTCTGATCACTTGGGGTGACTGCAAACACATCTCGGATGAGATCAAATATTTCAGGCTTGTTGCGTTCTCGCACTTTCATTCGGTCTTTCATAGCTGTGATGATAGTCTGTGTCTTATCCTCTGCACCATGCTTGGAGCTCTTTTCAGCTGCACCTGAAAATGGGGAAAAAGTAGCATTATATATGAATACATGAGTCTGGAATATTAACACATACAGAAAAGCATCGTATCCCCCCTGACTTGGAATAGTTCTCAAATGAGATTTATTGAACATCTAGGTAAACATTTGCATCCTTATATGTGTGGCCAAAGCACAGATAAATTGTCAAGCTTCCAAGGAAGTATATATGTCTTTGTGATGTGAGCCATGTTTTTGTTGTTCTTGATAACTTGTATACAAACTCTCTCTTAACTTTTACACGAGGCTGCATCTATCCTGTTTGCCATGCCCAAAGCACACATATGGACAAGGAATAGCTATGTGTTACTAAAACCGCAGTATATAAATATACTGTAGGGACCATGACAGCCCTGGACCATGACACCACCACAGACCTAATGAAATATGGTCTACATCTCCCCATCCGGCCTTGGCTCCTGACCTTATACGCCACCTGAATGCACTCCTTCACCAACAAATACAGCAAGCTGCTGCTTAGATGCCAAATAAATTATGTTTCTCAATCCAAATCGCACAAAAATTTGATCTGACTTCACACTCAGCTTATTTCCACCATAAGTAAAATAAGAGTGCCTGAACTGACTTCCTCTTTGAATTGATTTAGAGCAGAGAGACATCCCTTATTGATTAACTTAACATTATAACATAACCTTTGGCACAAAGTAACGTTAACACAATGTGTTTCTTCAGAAGAGTAAAGGGAGTCTCATCATCAAGGCCTGCATTCCAATAACTTTCTAGGCCTATGTAATGGCCACTCGGAATATTGGCAGCAGCTTACATTAGCAGGTTGTAATTGGCTTGAAGGGGGGCATGAAATACAAATGCTAATTCCAGGGGGTCACCTCCAAACAAATAAGGGACCTCTCCTTCTTCAGTGCCCTAAAGAGCCTCACTACAATTACGATGGACTGAAGGAGACCCCTTGGATCTAATTATGAATGCATGATACTGCCGATACACTGACTGTAAGGAGACTATATAAACTCTACAATAAATTAAACCATCAATGAAACGTCAAACAAATTTGGATTTAGTCATATTTCTAACACACCAGCATACAAAGCCTTTCCAGAGAATTGTCAGATGTTGGATCTCCTGCATGTTAACATTGATTCCTGCTATTTCTTGGTACAATCCTGGGTATTTGAACATTGACCTATTTGTCAAATTTAGAGCGTGAAACCATTGGCGATAGACTCCCATCTGGCAGAAGAGATATTGGCCCCATCTATCCGGCCGAATAGAATCTGTTTGGGCATGTGGTGGCTGGGCATGCAAGCTACACGACCCGGCCAATGCAGCCTCGCTTGCCAGCAGAGCTCACTGATGGGACTGTGTTCAGATCTTTCAAGGATCTGTGAGCTCCTCACACAATCCAGTCTGATGAAACCCAGGATGGATCGTAGGCAGGCTAACCTGAAGGTTTCAAACTGCTGCAGATGTTCCTTTAGAGGGCCACACGTTTTGCAAACATAGAGAAGAGAGGGCATAACTATGGCCGAGAAGACTCGGATATTTGTATGGAGCGACAGGCCAAGTAGCTTGCACAATGGCAGTTGCTATTGCTCCTTTCTGGTGTACCTTCTCTATTTAACTTGGGGATCAGTATAACAATGTCAAACAAAACACGCAAACACCTTGGTCATGAGGAAGTCATCGTGTTTACAGTATAAATTAGATTTCAAACGAAACCAATCAAGACATGGCTCACTGATAATGGAAGAGATCTGGACAAAATAACTTTGAATGCAAAGTCTATTTTCTGCGGTCTATGCTTCCTTGGCTGATAAAATCTGCTGTGGAATGGTTAAGTCCAACCAGGTGTTAGGCCAGAAGAACAAAACGGTGACTCAGTGGTGGCCAATGACTCAAATGTTGGTGTGGTGGTGCTGGCGCCACGGAGTAATGCTAATGACCATCAATCATACAGAATTGTGCATCATCATAATCATCGTCATTACTACCCTCACCACCACCACCATCATCACTATCTTCACCACTACTATGATCGTCATCCATCACTAATACTCATTACCACTCCCATCATCGGTGCTATCCTGACCACCACCTATAAACTCACCACCACCACCACAAATACACTCATCACCATTAATATACTCACCACCACTAATATCACCACTAATTATTTCCTCGCTAGGTTCTAGAGATTAGGATGCCAATAGCCACAAAACAGCCCCCAGTCATTGGCTATGGGGCACTACATCCACTGCCCCCAAGGCTCCCTTTGCGTGAAGTGTGTGGGGGCATGGGAGTGGATTGAATGAGGCAATGAGATGCTGAACTACCCACGAAGGAACTGGTTCTAAATGAATAATCTTAAGAGAATAACTTAAATTAGCCACTTTAGTTACGCTTTATTTACAACTACAGCAGAACCTCTGGTCACGACCATAATTCGTTCCATAACTTTGGTCGCAACCCGATTTGGTCGTGACTCGAACCTAATTTGCCATCAACAACCTTAACATCGTTCAAGTGTGCAGACGACTGACAGAATCTTGGTGAGTACAGTACAATATGATACGTTCCGATACGTTCAATGCATGTATGATACGTAGCTTTAGCGATTTCATTTTAAGGTTACCACGATACGATACGTTTAATGCATGTTAAAAGTTTCTATAGCAGATAGGATTGTTTCCTGAAAAAACTTTTTTTATTAAATTGCAGTTCAGGTAGGCTAAGAATTTTCCTTGTTTTTTTCTACTTTACATTTTACTGTGCAATACAGTATTGCAATTAATAAATACATACAGTATATAGTTTATACAGTATGCTACTGTACATGTCTCTGTTTTGCTAAATTACCACCATTCTTTAAGACTCCTGGGTAGGCTGTACCATCTTCGACTTACGATATTTTCGACTTAGGATGATGGGGTCGTCATAACGCATCTCCATCGTAAGTAAAGTACCTGTACTTACTTATCTACCAGTTGTGTGTTACTTATTTATTGGATATTTACTTGTGTTACTTATTTTCTGTTTTAAGTTCACTCGTTTCCGGTTAGTTTGTTTTCTTTGTGCACGTTATGATTTTAACGTTAACAATTGATAGTGGAATGTATTACAAATGTAAACGTCGTATTAATATGATGGAATTAAGCTGCGGTAACGACGTTAAATATATGAATGCAGGCGGGGTATATGGAGGTGTGGGCTTTCTGAATTTTTTTTACACAAAACGCTATTTTTGCGGGGTATATGCATCTGTGGGCTATATGCGTGAGCATACGGTAGCCTGCTTACCTACGTGACTTTACCGAAAGAACCAAAGAGTACGAATTCCTGCAGTCACGAAAGCTTCAAATCAAGAATGTACACCACGTTGTATTAGACCAATAGATGCGGTTTCACGGGACTGTGTGGAGATTGTGGCGAAGCACTCACGCTGAAGGCAGTCGGCATTGAGCAGGTCTTGGCACTTCTCATGGCACTTGACGCCACACTCGGTGCAGCGCATGCCCTGGCGCGCTATCCCCCACAGCAGCCCCTCGCACTCGTAGCAGTAGGTGGGCGCGGTGGCGGTCCACACCTCGAAGCGGTGAGGGATGGTGCACGAGATTGGGTAGATGAGTGCCTGCAGTGTCTTCTTGTACACGTGCATTTTCTGGAATGAAAACGTTGAGGATGTGATTAAATGTCGTGATGTTGAACAAAATTGTTCAAAAGACCACCAACCGAGTTCAGTTGACAGGGCATAAAGGTGTACATTAAAATGTAATATAAAATTACAATCTAAAACATGGTACAGGATTGAGCAAATATAAGAGGTTCATGAAGAGAAACAACGAGATTGAGCTCGTCTTAAATCGAGTCACCATCAGATCTAATAAAACCAAACAAAACAGAACTATTTACCACACGATGCACACAACAGAAATGCCATGTAAACTAGATTAGTTAAAATAGATTAATTAAGAAAAGATTAGAACATCAAGTTTGAAGTGGAAAATAGTATCCCTCAGAGAGAACAAGACGGCAAGACAGAAGCATACAAATCAATGGAGAACCATCTATAGTGATAAACAAACTCAGGGGAAATTGCATTTTGTAGAATGAGCACAACATGCTTTGTTGCAAGATGTATACTTTATTTCCAGAAGCTGCAATTAAAATAAATGTGCACACAAAAACCAATTATTTACTAACACTGTCCTCTCCCATCATTGAAATGCAGTACAGTATAACAAAAGCACAATAAAGATTGTACATTGTCCTCATTCATATTTGGAGAATGTTTCAGCAACCTGAAGAACTGATTAACCAGATTTCCACCTGTATGCCAACATTTTAATGGTTGTCGAGCAGAAAAACAATACAGCTTTCAGAATTTATATCACTACATATAGTAAAAACATTAGTCTTACAGATATTTTCAGACACTTAACAGCATATATAATTGTTTAAATTACCAGTATTTATTGTACCTTTTTACTAGACACAGACAAAGATCCCCCATACAGCCTTGACAGACTGTAGGGGCAAGTGCTGTTAGCAAGCACCAATGAAGGCCGGCACACACATGAGGGGGTGGGGGGCCAACACCATGCCCAGCCGCCTTTGTCTCCATAGTGGCAATGTTTAGACAACACGCCAGGTACTTATTTGAAGCTGAGTCGACCTACGGGAGGCCCAGGACCAATAAGTGGTATTGGCCGTGAGCTGGAATCGAACTCAGGCCGCAGCGTGCTAGCCACTACACTACCACTCCCCACACCCACACAACAACAACCACTGTTCACCACTAATGGTGGTGATGTCACCACGGCGCCTGTGCCAGGCCAGGTGCACTCTAAGGTCATGCGAAGTGTCGAAGGCTCTCTGACGGGATGTCACAGGACCGACCCAGGTGCCATGGGTTGACTAAGTGAGATCACTGGCAGATGTACCAACTGTGCTCCCCACTCTGCCAAATTTCTGTATTTTAGCCACCCGGCGCTCTGCTCACTGTTGTGAGCATTGCTCCTCTGCCCTCCGTTGTTACTGGAGGGCGACTGCCTCCAACTCCCCAACAGCATCCTTCATGAACCTGCTCCACAGAGGCCGATCGTGACACTGCCGATACCAGGCAGCAGCAAGTCCAATAAGCTCCATATCCTTCTGTACCACGTCACTCCATCTCTTCTTGAGTCTGTGCCGTCCCTGTTTATCCCCATCTATCCGGCCGAATAGAATCTGTTTGGGCATGTGGTGGCTGGGCATGCAAGCTACACGACCCGGCCAACGCAGCCTCGCTTGCCAGCAGAGCTCACTGATGGGACTGTGTTCAGATCTTTCAAGGATCTGTGAGCTCCTCACACAATCCAGTCTGATGAAACCCAGGATGGATCGTAGGCAGGCTAACCTGAAGGTTTCAAACTGCTGCAGATGTTCCTTTAGAGGGCCACACGTTTTGCAAGTATAGAGAAGGGAGGGCATAACTATGGCCGAGAAGACTCGGATATTTGTATGGAGCGACAGGCCAAGTAGCTTGCACAAAGCGTTCCGCAGCTGCTAATAAGTATAACCCGTAAAAACAAAGTTTTTCACTATAAATCCTTTATATGCGTGGCGGCTAGAGTCCTCTAGTCCTCTGGCTTGAGATGGCTGCCACCTATGGGTCAGATGAATGTCTGCCAGTATTAAGCAATTGGTAATTAAATATTTAATTTGTTTTCCCTATACAGTGTAAAATTTTGGAAAAAAAATTTCACGAACATTAATTGTCTCGCACAACGAGTCTGTGTGCAAAATGTCAGCTCGATTGGATCACGGGAAGTGGGATAAAAAAACGACAGAAAGATTTGCACCGTCGTAAGCAAGCAAGCACGCAAGCAAGCAAGCGAACTTAATATAAAGGATTTAAAAATATAATGCCGCTGAAATGATTCAGAGCGAGACCTCGGCTGGCAACCCGGAGCTGGTCATAAGCACGCTGCCCAGGTACAGAATCTCTCTCCACCACTCTCTCCACAACTGCCCCATCACCCACACCACTAATGGGAAGTTGAGGGAAGGGAGTATTTGAAGACGTAAAATACCCAGGCAAGTGCTTTGTGGGTTGTGGGGCTGTTGGTAAGGCCTTATCTCTGAGTAATATGCTCCAGATTTAGCAGTAGTGTCTCCAACTTATTCTCAAAGTGGGCAGCAATCACCAGATCATAAGCATACATAATATGTTTGACCAATAAAGAGCCATCTCTTGATCGCACCCGGGCATCGATCCACCTCCCATTGTATCAATACCAGATGGAAATTAGACCGGTACATCCATGGAAAGACTCTTGAACTACGTGGTCAAAGAAGATGTTAAATCATTTAGGGGGCAGAGGACATCCCTGTCGCACCCCAAGCTGAACAGAAAATAGTTCCAATACCCGGCCAGGCAAGTATACTCATGCCTACCAACCAATGAAGTTCCTTAATGAGTGTGAACAGACAGTATGGTACTCTGAAAACACGAAGAATAACCCAGAGCCCTGGGCTATTGATGGACTTGACCAGGTCAATAAAACAGAGATGTAGTTCCTGTTGAAATTCTCTACACATCTGTTGTATCATACAGACAGAATAAATGGTGTCTATGCAGGACTGCCCGGTCTGATAACTGTATTGGGGCTCCACAAGCTTCTCATCAGCATGTCTGGCAAGGCGATGTTGAATAATATAATTCTTTTTAGGACCTTTCCCAGGACACTGAGGAGGGAGATACCCCGGTAGTTGTTGCAATCAGTGCAGTCCCTCTTTTAAAATTTGGCCATCCTTCCAATTATGCGGAACCAGTCCTGTGGACCACACAGTTGTGATGATGTTATATAGGGCAGTCTGAACACAAATGCCACCCTCCCTCTGCAGTTTGCTTGGGAGGTCATCTCTCGCTGGCGCATTACCTAGTTTCAAGCTCTGGATCGCCCTTCGTACTTCCTTAACAGAGGGTACATCAGCCAACCACTCACCAGGAGCGGCTACTTCCTCCAATATTTAAGGCTCAGCAGCAACAACAAAGTCAACCCCACCCTGCCTTACGATGTTGTTTGAGCTGAGGGGTTTTCCCTCCCTCAAGACATACATTCACATGCACACACACAGGGACCAGAGAGACATAGAGGGGAAAGTGCAAAGACACGCGGAGGCATGAGAAACAAAAAAAGATGAGCAGCAAGACACTAGAAAAAAGATGTGCAATAAGACGTGGCAAGGAGAGACACGGACAGTGAAGCCGACACCAAATTTTACTGTCAACTCCATTAATCCCAAAAGAGCAGAAACTTATCAAAACATTACAATGGAATCCCCTGAGACAGCGGATATTCAATGACAAATGCAGAAGGGAAACGGCCAACTTACAAGTTCCTCGTCGTTCAGCGAGGCTCGGGTGGCCATGGAGGAGAGAAGCCCTCCCTTCCTCTGCATAGCAGCCAATGACTGCAGGCGACAGGAGCAGAACAGCACCCGTTAGGGGAAATAACGCAAGAGGGCTGTGTGATCTAAATTACCTAGCCCACAGCCAACAACCTCTCACTACCAATCAGGGTTTTGTATTTCAACACTGAAGCAGATACCTCATTTTAATCGCTTGGTTGTAATTACCATGGCCACTGTTGTGTAGTGTCAATGGCCTGAATACTCTCTGGTTCTTTTGGTAAAGTCACATAGGTATAAAAGAAAAAAATAAATCACGACGTTTAGATTGCAACACAAGCAATCATCATCAGGTGGGAAAACCACAGCAAAACATTTTCTTGCTGTGGTCGTGATTTATTTTATATTTTATTTTATACCCACGTGACTTTACCGAAAGAATCAGAGAGTATGGATTCCTTTAGTCACGAAAGCTTCAAATCTAGAATGACCTGAATGTTTTACCTTTTCCATCGGATGTTATCCCACTTTGCCCTGGTGTTGTTATTGCCAAACATTTGTGTCTAGTGGAAATCATTATTCTAATCCATAAAATATATACATTTCAATTGGATTTACTTGAAGCTGTAACATAATAATCTGCAGTTTGATTATACAGGAATCAAACTCATGGCACTGGGTTCACAGGAAAGTGCACAAACCACTCACCACTGCTCCGCTCCGCTAAACCGTGCACTGTTGCAAAACACCTACTGTGCATTATGGTGCATAAAATTAGTATTTCAGAATGTTAAACAATAAGTGTGAATTATAATTAAAATCAGCAATTAATTCACAAAGATGTGTTCAAAATTCCATAAAAATGCAGTTGCAATGAGTTACTTACCATTGCCTATCACAGTTAAAGCATGGACAAACACAAATGTTTCACAGCTTTAGAACTCATACTAATTAAACATTGACAATACATAGAACATAGCTTAGTTGAACAATACAAAACAAGAACACTGTATGAAGTTACTTGGCAGTATAGGCCAAATTGTGTCAGTAAGTATAGCTAATTTCTTATTAGTCCTTTAAAGCATCAGAAGTGACCAGACTGATGGCTAACAAAGGATTAAATTATTATTT
Organism: Lethenteron reissneri; assembly: GCF_015708825.2. Taxonomy (NCBI): domain Eukaryota; kingdom Metazoa; phylum Chordata; class Hyperoartia; order Petromyzontiformes; family Petromyzontidae; genus Lethenteron; species Lethenteron reissneri. Next base: position 2,769,815 of record NC_083842.1, on the reverse strand, counting down.
TTAACCATTGGCAAGGTTACATAATGTACAGTCTAAATAGAGGCCAGGTAACTAAGCAGGATAAGTAAGTGCAAATTTCTTCTCTGTTCACTTAGTAATATGTTGCTCCTGTGTATTCTCTGTGGACACATCTAAATAATATGTAGCCTTGCAATGTGGGTATGAAACATGTACATGTTAGCTCAATATAACACTGTGAAGTGTATATATATACAGTTTGTAATTCTTTGCATTTTAATGTTAACAAATATTCTCTAGAAATATCAAAGAACAATGTTTTTTTCTTCAACTTTTAATGGAAATGGAAATAAAATACATTTTCTCATGCATTCGGTAGGAGCTTGGGTATATAGTCTCTGCTGAAGCTCTAGCTGTTGCTATTTAAGCAGTGTTTCCCGATTGTTGCATCTCTAATTTCCTTTCGTAAGAAGCTAATATGTCAAGGCAACAGTGCTTAAAAACTGCTAGATACGTACCACATCGCTGACGAGTGGAATTGTTTTTCTTCGGCGCAGATTGGGCATGCTGTCAATGCCATAGAGCCCACTCCCAGACCTGAACAACACACACACATATATACAGACAATTATCATTCTTAAGTTATCATATTTATATTAAGCAGACACATTGTGTGAAGTGGCAAGATGTGAAGAGTGGGTGGTCCAATCCATATTCAATCGTAACATTGTAGAAAACCATGAACACAAAGGGGGTGATTATAATATACATTCAGAAATAGAATATTTATTCACCCTGGATTGCACTCATCATAAAACTATGCACAATGCAATATGAATACATTAAGATACAAAATACCTACATCCAGTAAGGAAAATACAGTATTATGTTATGAGAAGTCCATTGGTAAAATTCTAAAAGGTAGTAACCAAATACTGAAGGAACTGCAAATACGTATTATAATCACCCAGGAATATCTGTCCTTAACGCGTGTGACGTCACTCCACATCGACCAGCCCCCTTCATTAATATTCATGAGCAGGTGACGTCCTCCAAATGGACCCCCCCGCTCCTCATTAATAATCATGAGCAGGTGACGTCCTCCAAATGGGCACCCCCCCCCCATTATTACCCAACTATAATGAGCCAAGAATGTCTGTGTGCAACGCTCGTGACGTCACTCCACGTCGAACAGCCCCCCTCATTAATGATCATTATAAGGTGACGTCCTCCAAATGGACACCCCCCCCCAATTCATAATAATTAGCGGCTGACGTCACTCCACACGGGCGGGCGAGGCGCCTCCTCCCCCCTCCTCGGCGTCAACTTACAACCCTCACTACAAAGGCAGAACCCTCACGTCACGTGATCTCCGTAGCGCTGTTGAGACATCAAAGTAAAAAGGACGTCATGATGAACGAGGGATTATTACTGTAAAATTAATATAGGTCTGTGTCACCGCACCCTTACTAATTGCACACGCAGTGATGCAATGACTATCAAGTCGTGGTCTGCTTTTCGCTTGCAAGTTTCAGATTTACTGCAATACACCGGTCCTTGGACAGGCAAAAGGCTAGTAAATAATACAAGCTGCTGAGAGTAATGAACAATATGGTTAATCTTGTGGAATGTTGACTGAAGGTTCAGTGAATGATATCTTGATTTTGATTGGATTTAGGGTTTTTAGATAGTGCTTTAATGTACAAGTCTAGTGGCTAAGCATGCATTTGTGTTCACTGTTTTTAATGGTATTCATTAAGTGGACAATGCTTAAAATAAAATAATAATAAAATTACATGTACCATTTAAATGCAACCGCATGTCAAGATACTGTGCAAATCCATGGGACATAATTTATGATCAGTTGATGTGTAATATACCTCTACACTGGTGTGTGCCATACAAATAGGCAGCACCTCCATGTTATAACTTGGATGAGGGAAACTCTGCCATTAGTTCAAGGGGTGGGAGGTGGGAGCCAGATGGTGAGACTGAGGCAATGCCTCGGCTAACAAGCAGGGAAAGAGGAGCATATTATAAGTGGAGGCACTGTAGTAGAGAGGATAACACAATTGGAAGATCTTCTTGGTTCTTTCGGTAAATTTCGATTTAAAGCTTTCGTGACTGCAGGGATTCATCTTCTTGGTTCTTTCGGTAAAGTCACGTAGAAGGGAAGTAATTAAATAATAAAAATAAAACATAATAAAACAATTCTCACGACGTTTCGGCCACAACGCAAGCAGCCGTCCTCAGGTGAAAACCAGGTCGCCTCGACGGACCTGGTTTTCACCTGAGGACGGCTGCTTGCGTTGTGGCCGAAACGTCGTGAGAATTGTTTTATTATGTTTTATTTTTATTATTTTATTACTTCTCTTTCGGTAAAGTCACGTAGAAGGGAAGTAATAAAATAATAAAAATAATAAAACATAATTTTATTATGTTTTTAATAAAAATAATAAAACATAATTTGATTATGTGTTATTATTTTTATTATTTTATTACTTCCCTTCTACGTGACTTTACCGAAAGAACCAAGAAGATGAATCCCTGCAGTCACGAAAGCTTTAAATCGAAATTGGAAGATCGTTTAATTTATGTAACCCCTTGGCGTTTACAGCAATATTAAGTGGGAATGAGGAAATGTATTTACCTCCCGTGTTCTAAGTATTCTCCCCCGTGTTTAGTTATTTGAACGAAATTTCATATGATGCTGAATTTCATCATGAAAAGTTTTAAGTCACCGGTGAGCTCTCTTTGTCAGAATTTGATCAATAGATTGCACGTATAGTTATTAATAACTTTGTAACATGACAATCTTCTTCGGTGGTAGAGGGTTAGTGGAAATACTTTTGGTATAAAACTACCATGTGGCCTCACCCAAAAACAAACATGGGTCCGTGTATTGGCAAAAAAAACCTACTTTTTAAATTTACATCTATGCTGCTCAATTTACATTTAAGTTTCTTGTGGTTGTTTGCACCATTCATGCAAATATCCCTTCATTAAAAAAAATGTTATTTAAGCTTTTCAACTTGAACTAATAATACAAACATTACATATCCGTTATCATATTTGGTTGCATATTATTTTACAAACAGTGCTTGCACAAGCCCAATGTACAAATTAATAAGAAACACTGAAATGCAATTTAAATTTTCCAAATATTCTGGATAAATGTAATTCTTTTTGTAAATGATATACTTTATTGTTTGGCAAAGATTGATTGTTGCGTGTTCAATTGTACCTGAGCATATCCTGACTTAAAATCTTCTTACAAAATGATGTAGATGTATGTTTTGAAAAAAAAAAATGTATAATAATAAATAACTTTCGACAGGTAGCTCAAAAGTGTAAATTATAGCCAGACCTATGAGACCACATAGGGCACCTGTTTTTAGTATTTAAACTAAGTAGAACAAAATATATCTGGGAAACAGGGAAAGACATTTCAGGGGCCTGAACCATTGAAACTTAACAAGCCAGATGGGGAAAAGGAAATAAGTGAAGATTTGTTTTCACCCAGGGTACAATTTATCCTAAACACAAACCCTGCCAATAACCAAGCCAGGCATGAGGCATCTGCACTGAAGTAGGTTAGCACTTAGTGCATTTCACAGCCATTTTGTTCTGGGTCATTGGTTCAACAGAATCAGAAACTTGGTAATGTTATGGGACATTGCCAATGCTCTTTTAACGCTGTAGATACAAATGACCTTCGCAAATCTCTTGTAAAATTAAGACATTTGGGGCACTGTCATAGCCTACATTAATATGTAATATTCATATTATTTATATTCTAATATGGTTTACCATGTCTGTCTCACTAAAATATTCTCTGCTGGCATATTCATATATATAACATGAAAACTACTTGGCAATGTTTGCTTGGTGAAAATGTATTTTAATTATCAAACATTAACTCGTATCTATTACACTTTTAGTAGTGCTGTTGTTGCTGGCTGCTCAACCTTTGGGCCTGTGATCAGCAACTGTGATTAAAATAATATATATTTGTAAACACGTCTTGATAATAGGGTTTCCCCCTTTTTTCTGGCAACAAAACAGGTGTTAAGTTGTTAAAACACCAAACTGAAACCTTTTACAAGGAATCATGTCTGCATTAACCACGATACTTGTGGTCAGAATGCAAACAAAAACATACTCTGGTAATATATGCATTGGCTTTTACAATTGTCTTTGACAATGCATATATTATCAGACGTCTTCTTTAAATGAACATTGAGGTATTACCCATCTCCTGTTTCAGCACTAAGCCAGTGGTGGAAACTCTTCTTGTACAACGAATTGAAACGAGTTGAAATTACTGTTGGAAGAGGAGGAAAATGCAAACTCTCTTTGCCTCTCACTGGATTTGTGCTTCTAAAAGAAAGTGTTAATGCATGGACGTCAGCCATTGTGGCATTGCAGTCTTTCGCATTCATTCAGGAGTGGGTTAATTACGTAATACAATTTGGTCTACATCTTCGCAGCTTGTTGCTAAAACATATATTTTAATTACCTTTAATGTGCGGTTTTATAGCCTTAATGTTAACCAGAAGACTTGCATTCTTTGGTCTGTTCAGGAATTATATAATTTTAGGTCTCATCATTCCTGAAGATCAAATTCCCCAGATAACGTTAAAGCTATTCGAACTACTATAATGTTTATATGACAAATTAATATAGCAATACAATACAGGTTCTAAAATGCGTGGTAAATGTATATTTACGCAAAGGTACTGGAAATATACAGATGGTGGAGAAAGTGTTTTCCACAGGGTCGATAACAATCATTAACCGTGCCAACAGGTCCACAACTTCAACTGTAAGAGTTGCATAAATTGCGGGGACTGTCTTTGTTGTGACCATTGTGTGTTTTGTTGTTCGCAAACAATTCTCAAAGGTTAATCGTACTTATATGTGTTGTAATGGTTAACAGATACAGCAGTTTTTTTTATGATTATTCAAAGCATAGAAAATGAAGAAAATCAGGATACATTACTACCAAATTATATATTCAATATACATTTACATTAACTGAGAACTTTCGCCTAAATTTATTGATATTGTCTTTGCGACTATAGCCATGTTCAAAGTCACAACAAAGTGTCTTTTAATGGTAGAAACGTTGACAATAATGTTGCAAATAGCAGTTTATACAAAGAATGATCACTCAACGTATGTCAATCTCGTATACATTCTTGTGACCATTCCATCATCTCACCATTTGGGGCTACATTAATATTAAACAATTACATAACATGTTAAACAGACAGACATGAATTATCAATATATTGGCTGTTATCCAATGCAACACATCTTTTAATTCTAATCATAACCAAGTTTTACACCTCTCAAACAAAAACAGCATCCATTTCTCAAACACAGCTGTGAAATTTTCACTTAAAAAAACCCTACCGCTGAATAACACGAGTCAACTCAATGAATATTTAATGTTATTGACGTGTGCATAGATTACATCACAGGAGACTGGGTATCTTTTAAACAAATGGATTTCAACATCCTGGTAATTGGTATTTTAATCTTGTGAAATGGCCCTCACTGACCTCAAGCATGACTCAGGCCCTGCTTTGTGGCAGAGAAGCATTCTTTATTTGACACCTATGGACAAACAACTTAATCTAACTATTATTTTCTAATGGTCATTACATTACATGTACACCTTACATAGTAGTTTATTTATTATCAAACTGTATGCATATCTAGTCTCTATACTTTAATCCAGAAGATATTTCATTTAATTAGTTATTACATTTTGCAAACAAATTGAACTTGAATTACAAATAATTCCAAATATTAGTTTAGCTCCCACTGCCCACAGCTATTACATGGTCTATTTAGTGCTGAACAAAAACGTGCTGCTGTCTTCCTTGATGATAATATGTACTTGTGGTACTGTTTACACGTTATTAACATATGGAAACAAAGCTCTACCAATATGAATGTCCTTGTATCTTACCAAAAAGGCCTCCCTGAAAGTATTTGAAAACCCCTTTAAAAATAATCAGGCCTCATGCCTAGTTATAAAGTGTTGTTTGAATTATAACTACGCAATGGAGAATGAAATCGTCACAAATGTATATTTTAGGAAGTAATTATCGGAGACATTCATTTAAAGAATCCATCCACCTAAAGTTATCCACAGCGGTTGGGTTGAAGCTAGATTTAGTTATTCAGTGAACAAATCAATGTAAAAACTAGCACTACATTATTTATTTTCGCCACTTTTAAGCGTCTGTTATTGAGTTTTGCACCGTTGCAGATAAGCAACGCTGGCCAAACAATTTTTATCAGGGACGAATTTTCCCGACAAGTCTCTTTTTAGAGCCGTTTTGTACGTCGGGAGAGACTGGAGCCGCAGGATACCCTCAAGAGGTCTGTAAAGATTGGTCACGGCCAATTGATGTTGCTATGCTGCCACCTCTTAAGCACATCGTGTATATATGAATCAGACGATCCATCAGCTCTACCTCCTACCACTGGAATAAAGATGTCCGACACCCACAACGAGCTAGAAAAATAAATACATCACAAGATATTCGTGTTAATGTCTACGCACGATTCCCACGTGTGTATGAATACAGCTGCTTTAGATCATTTGCATAGGAAAGCATACTGCCAGGCCTCTACACATCTCTGCGAGATCATGCACACTAAGTTGTCACTGGAACACAAGCAGAATTAACAGACGAAAAAAAACCTCAACACGTTAGTCAATAACACTGCCTTAAACGAACAAGATAATAGATTACGTTTCTGCCAAAGGCGATGAAGTGCCATTGCCTGAAACGTGACGTATTATATATATTTTAAGGCAGTATTATTAACGAATGTGGTGGAGGCTTTTAGCTTTTGACAGCCAGGTTTTCCTCGATAAATAAATTATATTGTATAATTATCTTTGTCAGGATAAATCCCAGAAGATAAATGACCAGAATTCCCGAGCTGCTATACTCAATAGATACGGTTTGCCTTCATATAAAAAAAATTACTACCAGGACATCTGTTTGGCCTTGCAAAAAACAGGTCCTGCGGCCCAAATGATATACACTAACAAAAACACAAATGCATGCATTGTAGTATATGTGGAGAGTGTGTACACTCCCTGCACCGTGTATGCAGTGGTATCATTGCGTGTTGTGACAGAAACGCTGCACAATCCTCCCCCCCATTTCAAGATTCGCTTGCCTTCCGCGTGGAAACACCGGACCCTCGCTCCCTCACCATACAATGGGACTATTAAATAGGAGATTTCACAATTATTCCTGGAAGATTTTCGCGAATGCCATTTTATAAAATGTTTTTTTTTTTACTGTGGAAGCTTTCCGCCACAAAGCCTTTTCAAAAGCACACACACCAAGTCGATTTTTCTAATTGAAGAACTGAATAAAATGAAATGGCAAATAAATTAACATTTAAATGAGCCGACTCCGATCCAACATTGCTAAATGGCATCGTAATTTTGTCAGTCGGATACCGATTGGATAAAAAAAGAAATTGCTTAACCAAATCCGATTCCACACTAAACAATAGAAATCAATGAAGTGGGGAGCAGGAGGCGAGGGTGTACAGAGCGAAGCTAAGGAGGGAAGGGGTTGGGGGTGCAATCACTCAGTGGGGGGGCCAGGAGAGCAGATGAGGATGGGATGAGGTCCTGTGTGTGCACGCTTGTGTTTCTGGACGTTTACCATAGGCGTGTGTCCCCTTTATACGGGCATGTTATTGTCTTGTGTATTTGTGTGTATGCTTGAGTGTGTTTCATGTGTCTGTGCGTTCGTATACATGAGCATGTGGAAGTTCATCTTGTGTGTAGGTTGTTAGTAATCGCAGCTGTTCAAGTAACCTGGTGACCTTGGTTTGAATCCCAGCCAAAGGTAACTTCAGTGGCAAGTAGTTTCTGAATATTTCCTGGACTTCCAGAGGAGCATCTCAGTCCAAAATTAGTACCCAATGCAGCGTAAACATAAGTACTGGAGAGATATACAGCTGGTCATGGTGGAGGCAACACCACCCTCTTACACACAGCGTCAGCCTTACCCAATGCTCACAAACAACATATTACCAACAGCCCATAATGCTGACTTATGTCTTTGTATGTTTTATGTACCTCGGTGTGTTTGTATTTGAGTGTATTTATGTGTATGGCATGACATCGTGTGTTGTGGTAAGTGGTGGAGCGGTAGTTGTCACACTGCACTACGGAGTTTGATTCTCGGTCACAGCTAAAAGCAGTGGTGAGTGATATGTGAGTTGGCCCTGGGTCTCCCTGAGGTCATCTCAGCTTTAATGAGAAGCTAGTGAGGTGTGCACATTTTAGCACTGGGGAGACAATGATGTTTGGCATGGTGGTCACCACATCAGCCCCATGTGTACCATTTCAGCCTTAACAGAGGATCACTTGCAGCACGGATTCCAAGTCAATAAACCTATAAGAGTGCTCTTTGATCCTTGTGTGCCTCAGCATGTGTTCATTTTTGAATTATCCAAGTTTTTAAAAGAAATTTTTTCTAACTAAAGCACACGTAAAACAACTCATATTGGTTAGATTTTCAGTTATTGTACGTCATAATACGAATAAAAAAACAAAATTCTGGGGTCATCTCTAGAAAATAATTACGTACAATATTTAAGCAAAATGGAAATTTGTGAAAATATTTGAATATGTAAATCATACTGTGCATATATTAAGATGGCACAGAAATTGTAATAGCCTTGTGTTTAGGGGCCATCCATTTAGTAGGTACGCAAACATCTGTCAAATCTTTACCCCTCCCCCCCACCACCTGCGTACGTACGCCTGATGCACCCCCCCCCTCGAATCCTAGAGAACGGCCGATATTTAATCAACGCAGAAACGATGAAGGATTAATAATGTTGACGTGTTTAAGCAAACAGATAGTCCACCGCTGGCTGCATTAAATAATTAAGTTGCGTACACTGGCCTCTGATTTTGCTGAGCAGCGTGATAGCTACAGTCAGGGGCACGTGGCACACAAGTGACGCCTCTCCCACAGTCCCACTTCTCCCGGCAGTACTTGTTGTCTGACAGCTGAAGACACTGAACTGTGGCTCATTTGAAGGCCAATGTAGACAAACTATTATCGAGGCTTCACACCCCCCCCCCCGCCCCCCCCGTTTCCTATGCGTACGTACATTGTCAGTAGATCCCCCATGCAAGCGTACACATTTGGGTTAACCCCCCCTCCCTCCTCCATGCGTACGTACTAAATGGATGATGGCCCCTTATATGAAGGATTACACCTCAAAATGGAGCTGAATTCACAGATTTATTTTCTAAAACGTGGGAAAATGAAGCATGTTTCAAAAAGCTAAATCCTTACAATCTATAAAACGTAAAAATTGTAAGCGTATATATGCCATAAGATTTTAACAGCTGCACTGGATCCATTACCATAACGACCAGACCTTTTGAAGGCCCATAATGACAATTTCATTAAGGGGCAGGGGATATGATTTCGTCCCGTTGCTGTTCACACATTTATAGCTCGTATGTCGAACTCAAACAGTAAACAATATACAATGCGAAAATACACATTTTATTTAAGCTAAGTTTTGTTGGATTTACCAACTATTCTTTATTGCAATCTGGTCTATACAATATTAACATTCATGACTGTCAATTATTAAATCTGAGAAGTGTAATTTGCATTGGCAGAACAAGTATAATATTTTATAGGATGCTGTATATTGAGTATATATTACTGTTAATGTAAAACATTCATATAGATTTAAAAAGCATTTTCTGAAATTGTAAATTTCATGATTATACATCTAGTATATAGGAGAAATGGTAATTTCGAAGAATTTCTATACATAGCATGCATATGAATGTTTATCATTAAATAAATGATCGATGCATGTGTTCATGCTGCATGTGTGTGTGTGCCGGGAAATGGAGCCCTTCATGCCAGTATGCTATTCTCAAGGTAATAAGATGCAGGCCTCCTCTAGGTTGAATCAGCCTACAATTAATTCCAGATGCAATGCACAAAATAATAGCATCAAAGAGAGAGAGAGAGGGACAGAGGCAACCATCCAGACTGTGTGGCATGCCGAGAACACGTGTGAGGCCCCCTTGTTTAATACCAGACAACACAATGTCACCATGCATTAATGTCAACAAGATAATGCATTTATTTCACTTTAATAGGCGATTTCTTCTTGTTAAAGATCTTCAGAACGAATATAATGCAGAATGTATTGTAAGTCACGCAGCACAGCTACACATTACATTTGGGATTCCAGGCATTGCCAACACTTACCCCACTACCAAGCTGAACGGAGAGAAGCTTCGACTTTCATTTGCCTGAAGGGGACAACGAGCTTCGTTACTGACAAATATAAAATATATACATTGTTTTGAATGCACGTTCATACAGTAATTAAGTACTCGACAACAAAGAGTGTAAGTTACAATTTGAATGAAGCATGAATTAAACATGACAGTTCTGAAAAGACCAAAAACTCCTGCTTTCAACAGTTTTTTTCTTAACATTGCATACAGTATTGCACATATGGTATACCACACACAGTTGAAACACATACCTCAAAAACACATACCTCAAACACAAAACTCAGCTTTTAGTTGAGTTGAACATAAAACCACTGTGGAAATGGCACCATTGTGGAGAAGGGTTTGTGAAGAATGAACTATATTTTGTATCAGATAAATAATATACATTTACATATAATATATTTTATATAATAATACTTTCATCATTTGTGATGTATATTCATTGGCCATTTTAACAATCTGCAGCAATGTGTAAAATGTATATTAATCAAATTCACACCAACTTAAATGTGGTGATAAGTACATATACCATAAAAATATTTTTTTTTATTTCAAATGCACATTACTGGGTATTCCGATTTTTACAGAATAGATTTTCAAATGATTTAATTGAAAGATTTTTGGTAAAGAATACTTAGTATTGCAGCATACCCTGCACATGGTTCCAGTTTGCTCGAGGGAATTATTGCTCAGCCCTGCTAGTCTATCAAGAGCAACTATAGAATGAATTGGCACAGGACATCACCAGCAGACAGAATAATCACCTTCTAACACCTTTCTTTATCTTACAATTATGTGAATCGATGCAAATACAAAACCTTAGGAAATTAATTTAGAAACTTCCAACTACCAATTCAATGGACACATATACTTCTACATAGGTTTTTACAGCACTCCGTCGATCCATTACTCAATGAGGGTCTTCCCATGCTGTGCCAGTCATGGGAGAAATGTGACCATACTTCACCACACTGGTCAGTGCGGGCTGGTAAAGAGGATGGGGCCCAGGGCCAGTTCAGATATCACTTGTGACTAATGCGAGCCATGGCCTAGAATCAAACTCACTCCACTCTAAAGAAACCTCCCCAAAAGAAATACATTCATGTTGGGCCCTGCATCATTGAGGGACAATTGTTTCTAACTTAACATTGCTTAGGTCTATACCATTTGTGAGGTTTTTAAGGGTGCTGAATACACAGATGACATATTTTCAATTATTAAAATGTTTAGACACTTTTGGTCGTATGACACATCGTACATGACATTAATATTTGATCCATTACGCATTTTAGGTAAAAATGAGCTCCTGTACAGTGCATTGCTTCGTGAAACTGAAGATGTTCCAAGTATTTCTGACTGCTTAATCGGTTAGTGCAATCTGGACATGGAATGCCAGGGACGGGGGAAGATGGCAAATAGGAAGAATGAGCATGATATGGATACAGATTCTTCCTTTCGTCTCTGCTGACCTCTGTGTAAACAAGAAGAAGAAAAAACAAGTTAGAGAAAATCATGAAATAAGTAACCAATGTAGGTCATACATTTAAGGGCTTTAAAATAAACACTGGGAAATACACAGCACGATCATTGTATTCTTTACCTTGGTCTACAAGAACACAACTACATACATCTTTACAGAGGGTAAGTGAGATTTACCACCAGGCAATTTGATTGTATTAAATAATGGCAAATAACACGCACTGCCAAATCATGCCGGTCTTCTGCTGCCATGAAAATAAACTATGGTAAGATTACTATTTTCCTAGTCCATAATATCTAGATTCCCTAAGCCACCCGTGCACCTTCCTATTATTTTTAGCCTGCATTCTTCCCTAACCCAGAAGCATTGGCAAAGTCTTCCCATTGTCCAAGCCTCTGTGTGGATGAGCACAAAGAAGCAGTCTCCTGAAAGTGCCATATTGCTATTATTGGTGCTTTAGCTCATGCAATAGGTAGTCAATCAGAATTAGCAGCAACGTTACCCAATTACTAGTGGATAAATTTACATTGATGATAATCTACAGCTTCTAAACTGGTGAGAAACTACAGTCGTGTAAATCTGTAGCATTTAATGTTATGAATATAAATAATCTAGAATGTAATTTATCTATAAAATCTAGGTGTGAATCAAATAATCTACAGATGTGAATCTATGCAATTAACAAAGGTGAAAAAAATAACATTTGACGTTTATGATGATGATGAAAACTGATGATGCTGAGTGGTTGCGGAAATTTTTTCATTTCAGATATAGGAATTGAAAAACTGCTATATAAAAAAACATTTGTGAACATATCTAAAAATAAATGTGCCATGTATATTTAATTTTTATAGGAAAGTGCGCAGCTTATAAAACATTTAAAATTATATTTTAAACCTACCACTACAACATTTATAGGTATCTTAAAAACAAACCATATAATTCTGAGTGCATGCTGAAGAATGAGTTTAATAGGATCACGCCAATGACTATTTTAATGGAGAAGGCAGAGGGGTTTAGAAACAATGAGTAATGTATGTCTGAAACTGTATTTCAGTCATAAATAATTATATATAATTAAATGCACTGTGTAAAAATGTGAAAACCTCTATATATTTCATATGGTTGCTCTGACATCATCACTGATGAAGACAATGGAATATTGCATATCTGACCGTCATATAGTCGCCTCTACCAATTACAGTAACTGCCCTCTGATGTTAGAGCGTGGCATATCAATGCTCCCAAACGAGAGCAGGAATCTCACTGCTCATCCAGCCAGAGGCACAACCACAGTGATGGGGGACATCGCTCCCCACGCAGCTCTACGAGAGGCGGGCACTGTGCACATGCACCCATGGCTGGGGGCAGGCGTGCAGCACGTGCCTCCATTGGCATGTGGCCATGTTTCAAGAGCACCCCATGGCAGTGTTCAGGAGAGTGTGTCCATGTGTCTGTTTATATAAGGACATTGATGGTGTTAAGAATGATAGTTATGGTGGTATTGAAAATATTAGTGATGGTGGGGGTTGTAATTTAATTGTTCATCCTTTTCACCTGTCAAGGTTCCTCACAGCATCCATCAAGGTCCTGATTCCATTGGTGACAAGCCTCAGGATGTAGAAGGATCATGTATACTATTATCTGGATGATTTGCTGATCAGAGCTGCATCTAAGGAGGACCAGGAGAGGGCTGTCTCTCTGGTCATGAGCCTAAAGGACTAAGGCTTGTGGTTTATCTTCAAAAGTTTCAGCTGATCCTGCCTCAAGTGTTTAAATATTGGGGAGCTTTGTTCATACATATTCGTTCATGTGAGAACTTCATTAATAGGCAGTGTCAGGTGGAGGAGGCTGGACGACACATGTTGCTCACATGATCCGACCCAAAAATCTATTATTAAACTTTTATACCTTCCTACGTTTGGGAAGCATTATAAATCCAATTACATGCTGGTGAAAGACACTGATTTGGAAGTGAATTTGTGGGCGAGCTAGTATTGTGTTTATTATTCTCACCTCTTTTATTTAGCTCTGGCATGGGTTCAAGAGTGAGGGACTTGATAATGATCCCTGCAAGCTAAACAAGGCGTTAGTAGTGGCATTAAGCCCTGGCTTCCTTAAACAGTCATTGGCACATCCAGTTCCCACCCACCTCCTCCTAACTGATTGGGTTTGGAGGAAAGGTTTGGTAGGATATTGCTAATTCTTTATGGTTAATACTACAGGTACGCCGATCTGCATTTGGTGAGCCTCGACTATGGGATGGTGCGGGTCGTGCTCGTTGTTGGCTTGTTCAGTTTCTGCCATGAGAGTCGTGACCTCCAAGAAGCGCGAGTTTGGTTTGTACTGTCTGGTGGCCGACACAGCTTGGAATAAGAGTGAAAAAAGCCTGTTTATTGTGAGGAGAAAATCCTCTGTTAAAATATAACTCAGGCATCACAGTTACATGGCCTTGCCAGTTCGATGTGCCTTCATATCTTTCCGCTGATTAGAACATTCCAAAATATCTTCCAAGAATTGGAAGATATATTGAAGATATATTGCTGTGAAATTTCAGTCCGTTTTTAGAACATATACTGAAATGCAGAATGGTTTTAGTTGTGCAAATACCCAGATTATATAAGAATAACTCATATGTACCTCGAACACACTGTAATTACTAAATTACTAGCTGTGTATTTCCCAGATATTTTTTCATTTATAAAAATGAGAAATGGCTTACTTGTCTGTGCGTTGTCCAGCAGCCCCTTCTCTTCCAGCAGCCTCGCTTGAGTCCTTTGCACAATTGACTTAAACGTAGGCCGTTTTGGTTTGTTTTTTGCTTCTAAAGCCTTTTTGAAATTGGCCAAATACCTCGTGGTGGAATTCTGTTCGTCTACCGCAGTCTGTTCACTTTTGGACGCAACAGTTTTGTTTTCCTCACCTATGGCATCATTGTGCTGCTCTATGTCTGCTACATCTTGATGGCTGTCAATCACCGTTACTGCATCAGGTGGGTCAATACATGAAAGCCCTTCTTTATTCGAGCTTGATTGCTCTCCTTTGTTGTCGGGTGATGGCAACTTGTTTTTGGAAATAATTTCCCCTAAGCTCAACTTACAATCTTCAAATTCTGTATTTCCTATGACAGGCTCTTGCGTGGCATCTGGTGAAGCACTCTGTACTGCTTCTCGTCTTTCCAATTTTGCTAAGACTTCCTCCATAACTTCCACATAGTTACTTTCTCCTGTTTTCAAAATATTATCTTCACATGCCCCAATTTCTGAATCTGTTCTCTGGAAATGCAGGTCACTATCATCTTTTGAGCAGGTGATGGTGGCAGAAAGCTTCTCCAGACTGATAGAACTCGTATCAATGCTGGAAATGTAGCTCTGAGAGCTATTCGTACTTTCTAATTTAAATACTGACCCGAGTGCGGACTTTGCATGCTGCAGCGTGCTGCTACTAAACCGCCGAAAGCTGAAGCTTCCAACTGTTTCTGGCCTTTCGTCAGTTTGCTGTCTCTGCTGTAAGACAATCATCTCCTCGTTGTGCCTTTTATCCAAGAGCTCACTCTGGCTATGGAAAGCAAGTTGACTCTTATGTTGTGAGGACAACTCTACTTCCGTTGAGTTCTCCTGAAGTGAGAATCTGCTCATTCCAAGCAAGTGCATGCCTCTCTTCAAAGAGCTCACGAAAAATCTCTCTTCTTTAGCTTCAGCGATAGATGTAGGAGAGGGAACACTTGTCTGACTACAATCCTCCTGCTGGCCTTCCCAACTTAACTCCTGGTCAGTGATGCTGTCGTTGTCAAGAATTGGATAATCTGATGTTGATGTACTGTATAGAAAATCTGTACTTGCTTCTACTTGTTGAAGCTCAACTCCAGAGTCACAGCTTTGCTTCACTTGTGGCCACTCATCATAAGTATTCAATTGTTCCATATCTTGCATGCTGTAAGAATCTGCATACGTTTCTTGAACGATACATTCGTTTTGTTCATGCAGCTGTCCCTGCTCAGGTGTCATTTCATTGTAACAATCATCTTCAAAAACGTCTGCCTGTTGATGTCCACTATCAGGGTTCTGATGCTGCTCTAAACAAATGTCATGTTCTTGTTGCGATTCTCCTTGATTACACTCAGTCTCATCACTGTAAACGTGAACCTGTTCCCAGTCACCACTATTTCTGTAAATTTCATTTGAATGCCAGTCAATATCAGCAGGTTGAGATGGTTCTAACTGTTTGAGTTCAGGCCAACTACTACGATTCTTGTCATGTTCCACTTCAATTACGTTTGCACAACCATCATCAATTGAGCTTGGATATATGTCAATAGTTTTTTCTGTTTCTACAGGAATGTTATCAGAAACAAACGAATGGTTTTCAATTGAATCCTCATCAGTATTGTAAGCACATTGCTCCTGGTTGTCCCAATGCAAACTGAGGCTGTCATTACCATCTGGATCCTCGTGTACCGTAGTAATTGTCTGCACATTCTCCCATTCTATTTCGTTTGTATCGTTTTTATTCCATTCCTCTTTTACATCAAACTGTGATGTTTCAATACCATAACTATCCACAATATCTTCCTTTACAAAAACAAATGTTTTTGTATCTTCACACACACTGAGATCATCATTATTCATGGAAGTGCCCATGTATGCTATATGTGGAATCTGGAAGTGGCTTTTTGGCCAAAACTCATTTTCATCGATGGATGTTCCACTATCTGATGACAACTTTGATTTTAAAACGGGTGTATCTTCTGACAGATAATCACAATCGGATACTTCACTGTGTTCAAAGTTTTGCTGTTCAGGCAATGGATTATATAGTTCCTCATTTTCAGACACAAGTTTGGAAAGGTTCAGGTTCATTTCAGGGTGTCTGTTATGAGGCGAATCGGAATGGTGGCGCTCTATATTATAATGATCACGTTTTGCAGAGGACATCATTTTTTCAAACACTGCATCTGACTGAGCAGAACTTTGACTCATTACGCTTCTCCTGGTGAAGTCATCATCACTTGAGTCCATCGATAAGGTCTGAGCATCCTGCAGAGAGTAGATTTGTTTCGATGACGTATATACTCGAGGTAAAGATAATACACTTGGCTGTTTTTGTACAGCGTTTGCAGTCCTGATTTTAATACTCATGCCTTTTAATCTGTAGCACTTTTTAAGAATTAATTCCTTCTCCTGAATATTAGCAACTTTAATCGCTATAGGTCTTGGTTTGACTGAAAGACTGTTTCTCTTTTCTCCCAACCGAAAAGCACTTTCAACTCTCACAGTCTGTGTGGCATCTGTCATACCCATTTTCGCAGAAAAAATATCATAGATAACATTGGTGCAATTTTCATTCTCTTGTTCTGGAACATTGATGAAATACAAACAGAGGCCATTTCCAGATTGTTGTTTATGGTCAAAATAAACATTTGTCGGTACATTACTGTGTTTGACTTGAACAAACCCAGATTGCAATTGTTCAATTTCTGTTTGTACAACTTCCACACTTTGAGATATTTCTCTGACTGAACGCTTCAGCGCATGAACCTGGTCCCTCAGTTCTACAATTTCAAGCTCAATTCGACTTATACCTTGAAGTTCTTGAAATATCTTTTCCATGACATTGTGAGTCTTATTCAGAATATCCTCCGACTCCTGAGATGAACTCATGACGCGATCTTGTTGTGACATGGACTTTTGCAAACGTTGGTGTTTGTATCCATCCGTATTGTGAGAAGTGTTGTCATGACCTGTTTTTTTCCACACTTTAAACTTCTGGAATGCCTTGCAGCCTGCAGACCATGAAGCATATTTGACTTGTGAAGATAGCTTGAAAGGATGCTTTGGAAGTTTTCTATGATCAGGCATACCAGGGAGTGTTTGACTTTTTACATCTTGGTGATTCTTGTGAGTAAACGTGACAGAAGTCCTTGTTTCACATGCCTCTCTACTACATTTTGGTAACTGTTCCAAGCAGCCATCAGATTCACTTCCATCAGATTCAATTTCTGTTGACAGGTGGCCTGACTCCTCATGGAGTGACATTCTTCCTAAACCTTTGACTGTGCTAGGCCAAGGATTTTGAGACAATTCTGCATCACGTGTCCTCCTTGTCTCGACATCATCACCAGCCCAACTTGCACGACTCTTAGTCATTTTCTTCATCGTGTTCTTGAGTCTGGATGAAAGTTTTGGAGTTTTTGTTTGTGTAGAGTTTAATTGCCCAATTTTTGAGTCCTCATTGCAATCAGGTGTCCTGTGTTTGTCTCTTTTTTTATCCTCACCAGAAAACATTTTTAATACAAGTTTTGGAAGGTATGTCTGTATAAGATGTTGACTTGTATAAAACACCATGGGTGCCTTATACGTTACATAAACTTCAAGTAGCTGTTTAAAAATAACAAAGACAACTATTTGGGGGTTTAGCACGTTCAATCTGTTGATCTTTCCTGCATCAAGGAGTTAAATAAAAATTTGACATGGTGCCATTTTTCACAGCAGAACATCTCTGAAAAACAAAAGTGCACAGGGCTGTACATGAGTGGAAGTAAAACAGCAAGAGCACAATCAAGACAGGAGGTTCAAGTACAAAACTCTTTTATCTTGAGTCATCAGTCAAATCCTTATAATAAAAGCCCAACATGAATACACTTATATTTTGTAGAATATAGTACAATATTTTTTACAAACAAAATAACTGTATTGACGTCCAAATCAATGTATACAAATACCAAAATAGCGTAACTTTCATAGCATGAGTTAGAAAATGAATAAATCCCACTGCATTGAATATTACAATTTCTGAGAATATATGAAGATGTTTCCATATGCTGTTTAAACTGTAATACTATTTACTAAATGATAAATGAATGATAAATGAATGTCATGTTATAACTGACTGTAGAATTACTCAATGTTACACTGAATTAAATTATACAATTATGTATCACATTATGTTGCATTGAGATTGCTTGAATGTATTTCCAAGTTTCAAGTTTGTGTAAAACATTTATTGTAGTAGAAAATGTATCTTTTTAAAAGTGTGTGATAACATATAGCATTCAGCTCGCAAAGAATACAGAGGCCCCATATAGCTCTAGACACATGGCATATCATTGTTTCACTTGATTATCAGCCTTGATCAATTCACTGCTGACGAATAACGTCCCCAAGCCACCAGCATCTCTCACGATCCTGAAATGCAAGTCCAACCAAGACATGCGCATCCTGAAATCATCACTTCACCTCCTTGGTAAACGTCCTCTCCAGACGTGTTCCATCACTTGGCTCCTTTTCAGCAACGCATCCTGCCCAAGCCCACTTACTTTTCTTTACATTTTGAATTGTCGTTAAAGTGTGTATGTTCTCTGATGCAAGTATTTATCTTTTTCTCTCAGTGTAATCCCAAAGCATGTACCCATCTATACTTATTTGCATAATTTTCAGTTTTTGCAACCTAAAGTGTAAATTACAATGTTTCTTGTCCATGTCATAGCAGGTAGTACACAATGATTAATCACTTGGAATGTTACTTTCATATAAAGTTTAACTTTCCAAAATAATTCCAGCCTAGGACTTCTGTTGCTAACTTAACTAAACCTGTCTTAAAGCCTTCCCAAAGTCTCTAGTTTCTGGCTCTGAATCTCCTCGTGTCAGATTTGCAATAACTGCAGTCCTGCCTCCAATGCTTACCTAAAATTGTTGTTGCACCTCATGAATCTCTAGTTGTGCTGCGTCAAAGCTAGTAACAGTGTCATTTTGATTGTTTACTGTAAAATTTCAGTCGCCTGCAACAACTGGGTTGTTTTATTTTTCGATGCAGGGATTCATCTTCTTGGTTCTTTCGGTAAAGTCACGTAGAAGGGAAGTAATACAATAATAAAAATAAAACATAATAAAATAATTCTCACGACGTTTCGGCCACAACGCAAGTAGACAGACCTGGTTTCACCTGAGGACGGCTACTTGCGTTGTGGCCGAAACGTCATGAGAATTATTTTATTATGTTCTATTTTTATTATTTTATTACTTCCCTTCTACGTGACTTTACCGAAAGAACCAAGAAGATGAACTGGGTTGTTGTCCGAACCAATATTTTCAGTCCTGTAATCTCAGGTCTTAAGAATACATGTCCTATGTTATTCCCTCAATGTAATGTAATCAATAAGAGAATTCATCTCAGTCTTACAATGGGGCAATCTCCATGTTAGCTTATATAACTTGTTATGTTAAAACTGTGCTACAGATAATTAATGTCTGTTCAAAACGTCGTGAAAATTGTATTTTATGTTTTATTTTTATTATTTCCCTTCTACGTGACTTTACCGAAAGAACCAAGAAGATCTGTTAAACAAGTAGGCTTTCGCGACCAGTTTTATTCATAATAAAGGTTTTTGGGTTAGATCGTGTTATTATGTGTTGCAACCCTCCACCACCCGACACGGCCAATCAGTAAAAAGTGTCACATTAACAAAACGCCAATTAGTTACTTCTTCAGCCCACCTGTTTGTTTGAAAAGTGAATCCACCACATATAGAATTTGAGAACGACGTTTCGCTGGTAATTACATCGTGCAGGATGACGTCATCATTGATGAACCCCATCACGTTTTGAGATCAGAGGCGGAGGTGGGGGGGGCATTGCAATTATGTAATAGATCAGTAATCAGCCACTTAGCATGTGGCTCTTCTGTAAGGAATTGCAATATGTAATGTGTATTACTTTATAATACGCTTCCAGGCTGAAATTGTTTGTATTCTTCTCAATTTTGATTCTCTAATTAGTCTTGACCAGTAATAATTAGTTTTGCATAACACTTCAACGTTATCAAAATCAATTGAATGTCCTTGTTGGCAAGCATGCTCTGCCACTGCTGACAGCTGTGTTTGAGATAATTTAATGTTCCTTTAGTGCTCTTTTAGTCTTATGCTAATGTTACGTCCCGTCTGTCCAACATAGCATTTACTGCATAAGCAATTGATCCGACATACACGTTCTGTTGATAAGTTCGGTAATTCATCTTTAGCACAAGACACTAGTTTTAGAATTTTGTGTACCGTACCAAATCTTTCATGTTTTGCTTTTGCAGAACACGGGCTAATTTGTCAATAACTCCCGAGATATATGGTATTTAAGTTGTTTTCATAAACTGATCACTTTCAGCAGTTTTGTTGTTCGGTCTTGGTTTAGCATTCAATGCTCTGTTAATTTGAGCATGAATGTAGCCATTCAGTCGTAGTGCTTCTTGAACATGTTTAATCTCTCTCCTTAGACTTTCAGCATCTGACACTGTTTTTGCCCGATGTATGAGCGTCTTTCTGATATAGGATTTCTGTGCTGGGTGATGATGTGAATCTGCATTCAGATAGGCATCAGTGTACGTTCCTTTCATTAGACGCTGTGTGTTATTTTACCATTTTGACCGCGTCCAAGCAAAATATCCAGGAAGGGGATTGTATTGTTTACCTCCATTTCCATGGTGAACTGGATGGCCGGGTTTTGTGCATTGAGATGATTTAATCATTCATTAAGTGTATCTTTACCATGTGGCCAGACAACCAAAGTGTCATCGACATATCTAAACCAAAAAGATGGTTTTCATGTACTTGAGGTAAGTGCTCTTATACTCTTAGGTTTTTTCGGTAAAGTCACGTAGGTAAAAAGCTTCAAATCTAGAAGTAAGTGCTCTTGTTTCAAAGTGTTCCATGTACAGATTTGCTATAGCAGGAGACAGAGGAGAGCCCATTGCTGCTCCTGCCTTTTCTTTAAAGAAGTCTCCTCTCCATGAAAAACAAGTGTTATTTAGACAATGGTCGGCTAGTTTTGGAATTCTGCTGTCCTATTTCATGCTGCCCAAGTACATGATCTCACTCACCATACTTGGTTTGTACCTGGGCATTTAAGTTCTCTCGTCGTGAGAGATCATAATAACTGGGTACCATATCTAAAGCTGACTGTCGTCTACTGTAGAATTGATCCTTAATATCTCCAAGTTGCTGTCCCCGTGAGTGCATACGATTTGCCTACCAACACGTCGCAATGTCTAAACCATAGCCTTACTAATTACAATCTATTTGTCAACTGACACAAAGTTGGTCAAGCACTTCACCATTTTGCTAATAGCAATCCTTACTCCTGCCTGATGCTTCCCAGCCTTCTTTCAACGATACCACAGACTGTAATCCTCAATCCAGGCATGAACCGATTCAAACTCCTCTCTCTACTGTAAGAAAGGAGTTTATCCAGACACTGGGTCAGACAGTTCGGCCCACCTCCCACAAACAAAGTGGCATCTTTCTCTTTCTGTTAAAAAAGCTGGATATTAAAGACACAGTAAATGCAGCTCTATCAGAAAAAAGATCGAAACTTTTCTCTGTCAGTATACTGAGGCATATTCCACACAGATTATTTTTGTTGGTTACAGATGCAACAAACCACATGCGGGTTAACATAGCATTCAATTGGGTCCAAGCAACCACTGCCTAAGTGGCACAACAATGCTTTTCACATTTTCAGATGTATGCCAGAAACAGCACCAGCCTCAGGCATTCTGTTAATGGAATCACATCCTTGAAAATGGCTCTACACAGTTACTCTTCTCGATATAACCAGTGACTTCTACAGTCCATCACAATACATTTGTTCGGGCTGCTTCAATCACTCCTTTATTACTATGATAAATAAAAAATACCTGGGATTAATTTCATGTCCATGGTATATTTTCCGGAGGTGGTCAGTTCCCTCACCAGAAAATTATCGCGACAATCATTACTTGCAACTCATGAACATGGTGGAGTGCCATCCTGATCTGGAGTATAAGTGGGGCACAAGTCTGCTCTAGTTTGTTGACCAGTCACAGGTTAAGCAAAGGGTGAGAAAAATCCACTCTATCATATCATGATTCAATCCTCATGCATGGCAAGAGCCGATCAATCAGGCTCCTATATATCTCACAATTACGTGTGCGTGTCAACACACACAGAAGTCATGCAGTGCGGTGGTCAGTGCACTCCGTTTAGAACCTGCTGACCTAAGTTTGATTCCTGGCCATTGCTAAGAACCTTCTCGTATTCACGTGCATTGTGGCTCTTGAAATACTGAGTTCTTTTTACCGAATTCGAAAAAAAATTAACCCGTAAAAACAAAGTTTTTCACTGTAAATCCTTTATATGCGTGGCGGCTAGAGTCCTCTCGTCCTCTGGCTTGAGATGGCTGCCACCTATGGGTCAGATGATTGTTTGCCAGCATTAAGCAATTGGTAATTAAATATTTAAAAAAAAATTTCCTAAACAGTGTAAAATTTTTGGAAAATTTTTTTCACGAAAATAAATTGTCACGCACAACGAGTCTGTGTGCAAAATGTCAGCTCGATTGGATCACGGGAAGTGTGTTAAAAAACGACCGAAAGATTTGCACGGTCGTAAGCAAGCAAGCAAGCACGCAAGCACGCAAGCAAGCAAGTGAACTTAATATACAGGATTTAAAAAGGGCTCTGCTTGTTATTTTGGTTGCCGACCAATCCGAGTTGAACTAAGCCTTAAACAGGTACCCGGTGCCACACGTAAACATCAGCACTAATGCGAAGGATGAAAATGAAAAAAGGGGGTGATGATAACGATGCTGATACTACTGATGATGCAAATTGAGCATCCCTGTGTGAGTGTGCTTGTATATGCATGTGCAATGCATGCATGTGTGTGTGTGTTGTCATCACACACAAACACGGTTGTTATATGGGGAGCGGTAGTGTAGTTGTTAGCGCACTGCACTAAGAACCCGGCGACCCGGATTCAATCGTCGCTATGGTAACCATTGACAATTATCTGAACCGGTCCTGTGCCTCCCCCTAGGTCGACTCAGCCTCAAATTTATATCTGCTGCAGTGTGTAAACATCGCCACTCAGAAGACAAAGGCAACCAGGAGCGGTGCTGGCCATCCACCCTCTCGTGTGCCGTGCGGGCCTTCATAGGTGCTCGCTAACAGCACTTGCCCCAACAGTATGTTAAGGGGAATGGGGGATCGTTGTCTTTGTGTTATCATCATACTGCTTAAGTCTCCCCACATCGTTGCTTTTACTTCATGGTCTTATAATGCCAAATTAATATAGCTCTCGCAAAAGAGCAAATTAGATCACTTCATCTCCACAGCGGTTGTCCTCTTTGACGTGTTTCCTTCTTTGGCTGTCTTTAATCACCAATCTTATCTATAAGCTACCATCCGTTTAAGTGATGTCAATAAGATCTCTCTACTGTGCATTTGGTTTATAATCCAGGTGTGAAAACGTCTGCCAGAATCAATGTCTCTTGTGCTTTTTTTGTATATTCTACAACACTTCTTCCATTTTCTTTCTCAGAGTCCATGTTTCCAATCCATGCCATAGCAATGAATATGCACGGATTGAAAATATTCTCTTTAGTGAATTGTAAAGACATGCAATGTGTGTAACATGCAATATGCATGTGCAATGCATAGATGATTATAATTAATGTGTGCATATATATATCAGTAATATATTTAAGAAATTTTAATTTAAAAAATGCATTTCCCAAAAAGATACATGGAACCAAAAATGCACAGTATTAAAACAAATATATGCGTGATCCCTGCTCTCCACTCATTTGCCAATTAGCACCCATCTGCATCCGTCTCCGAATAATTGCAAGCCATTCCCAATTAAATCACATTTCTTGCAATTTCAATCGCGTTATAGGTTGCGTTTTCGGCCAGAATGGCTCGCTACATAACAAGCGCACACTGGGCACATGTGGGATACGCCATAAAACACGCACAGCAGCTTGAAATGGGCGCTCTGTTTGTTTTAACATGTTTTTGCACATCGAGTGCCATGGATAATGGACGTATCGTATAAGTGTCTGTGTTTGAGCATGTGTGAGTTTTAGGAGTTCTTAGGATACGATTCATCTGTTCCAGCACTATTTATGAGCTGAAAGAACTGCTACTGGGGGAGAGGGCAGACCCACCAGGAAGTAAACCGTTGTTCATTCTGCAGCAAAATGTTTTTTTTCCAGGAAGATCAAGTAGGTATTGATTTGTGGTGGGATTCTACCACATAGTGGAGTGCACGTGTCGATATGTTTCATTAACAGCACGGGGCATGCAACCACCACTGTTGGGGCCAGGCCCGAGTCTTAACCAATCTGCTGCGTAGACTAAGCCATGAAGAAATGTGGTTTACTCACAAATAGTTGCTGGCTGAATGGAACAAATAAATAAGCCTCGGTGTCAAACCAGAATCTGTTTTTAGTATTCACATCAGGACTTTTCCAAAAATCACCAAGTATCTGCATACAGGTCAAGTAGCACTTCTTCTAAGGAACCTTAATCTAGAGTCACTGCCACCCTCTGCATAATATAAAAAGGATAGTTAATGCTTTTGTCATATTAAAAGGGAATTAATTACCTGTATTCCTCAGTATGCAAGTGTCTCCCAATTGGATACCCTACACTCCGGCCACAGTTAAGACACCACAGCACATAGAGTTAACTTAAAGAAGGCAGGCTAATATAGGCGATGTAAGAGTCAGTGGCCTAATCACTCAGCAAAACAATATAAATATTTCAGTGAAGTTTATATGAATATACATGCCAATTTAGATGTATAAATGACAGAAATGTACAAACTCAGTAATCATTGGAAGGACGTTATTGACCAAGTAAAGTCTTAACCGACTGTGATGTTTCCATCATACCTGCCTATGTCAGCTGTTATTTCCGACTCTGTTTTTCTTTCGCTCTCTGTGCATCTCTCTCCGATCTCTTCCAGTACTCCAGTGACCCGGGTGCTGCTGTGGGGTCCTCTTTCTGCCCTGCCTCCTTCCCCCCCCACTTCTCTCTCCCCCCTACTGCTGAGGCCTATATAACCTTGTGCCACGGCAGATCTCTCGCTTACTTCAGCAGTTTTTTCTTGCTGTGGTTGTCCCACCTGATGACGATTGCTTGTGTTGCGATTGAAACGGCGTGATCTATTATTTTTCTACCTACGTGACTTTACCGAAATAACCAAAGAGTATGGATTCCTGCAGTCACGAAAGCTTCAAATCAAGATAGAAATGTAAGTATCAATCTAAGAGCTTTACGTAGCCTCTGTTATTTGGTGGTTTGACATAAGTGCAGTAGTCGCTGAAATGTGGTAACGTGGACCGCAGCTGTCACCTCATTCTCGTCAATTAACTGTCGTACACTGTCATGCCATACATTCCCTAAAATTTGCTTATTTGACTGTTATTTTCTAAAATTGCAATGGAGGTAAATGCGAAATAAACAAAATCCTCAGAGAGCTCAATGAAGATCATCACAAGCGTATAGCCTAGATAAAAGTATAACAAATATGCAGAGTGTATGGCTGAACAGATGGGCAGGCTTAATTTATTTACAATAAAAAACCATTTTTTTTATCTCTGATGGAGTGATGAAAGGGACCTTGGATAAACACATTTAATTTACTACTATATTTGCCCAAGAATGTCAGTGTGTAACGTGCATGACGTCACTCCACGTCGACCAGCCCCCCTCATTAATAATCATGAACAGGTTACATCCTCCACATGGACCCGGTCCTCATGAATAATCATGGTCGGGTGACGTCATTCCGCATGGAGAACCCCACCCTCATTAATAATCATTAACGGGTGACGTCCTGTAAATGGACACCCCCCTCCATTGACATCACTCCACATGGGGGGGCGAGGCGCCTCCTCCCCCCTCCTCAGCGTCAACTTACAACCCTCAAGACAAAGGCAGAACCCTCACGTCACGCGATCTCCGTAACGCTGTTGAGACATCGAAGTAAAAAGGACGTCATGCTGAACAAGGGATTATAACCTTTAAATGAGATAAGTCTGTGTCACCACGCCCTTACAAATTGCACACGAATGGATGCAATGAATATCACGTCGCGGTCCGCTTTTCGCTTGCAACTTTCAGATTTACTGCAATACACCCGTCCTTGGAAGGGCAAAAGATTAGTGGATAAGAGTTGTCCTCAATTCATGGTATAAACTAAACCGGGGTTTCCATTGGTTGCTATAACACAGTGCCACCACATTACAGCCATTCTCAATCCACTACTGGGGTTTATTTGACCATTCTTCACCACGCCGGTCGGTGCGGATTGGTGAAGACAAGGAGGATCAGTTCTGATATCACTCGCCACTGATGTTAGCCATGGCCAGGAATCGAACTTAGATCATCAGGTTTACAGTGCAGCACGCTAACCGGCATGTCACTGCTCCAGACCTAAATAATTATCATTGGCACTAATATTCATGTGGCAAATGCACTTCATGTTCATTGCAAGCATTGAGGTGGGCCCCACAATGACAGGAGTAACGTATTGTATATCACAGAGAAAAATCATATTCACCAGTTAAAATGTGAAGAGATATATACTTGCAACCAACAGTTTCATGGTTTGTCGAGATATTTGACAAGAGGCATAGTTTATTGTCACTAAATTATCTTTTGATCTATAAAATCCATGACATATATACAATAGATACAGAAGCAAGCTATGTCTTTAGTTGACATTAATTTACTTATTTCAGTATTTTGCTCATGTTAAAGAAGAAATGAAGTAGCATGCACATTTCATACATGAGAGTTTAAGAAAAAAATGTGAATACAAAACAATATAAAAAAACAAGTACCTATGAAACAGCATCATGAGTGATTATGTGAATGGAGCCACAAAATCATATCTGCAGCCTAGTGTGCATGACTTTTGTTTAGCCGATAATTATGTTGCACCCAACTTGGCAGCTTTCTTCGCTAAGTTTTTTTTATTTCCTGCAGTTAATTTCCATTGGTCAGAATATCTGAGATGTTAAGGTTTTGAAAAATACATCCTTTGTAAATTACTTGAGATTCCACCAATATATTCTCATACAAAATTGTAATCAAATATAAAATAAAATTATTATGTTACTTTAAATACATATCAGGTCGTAATCAGAGTTATTCTTCACCTATGGTCGTTTTCGCATCGATATATTAGTGGCGTGTTGAGTGTAATCATACACATATATGAAGATATTTTTGAAGGAGACTTTAAGTCATATTTTTAGAATTCAATACGAAGACCATCCTCCACAAAATCGCCATGCAGTACAATGGAATGCACATAAGAAATTAAATGCGCACCATGAATGCAACAGATCACAATGAACCCCCATAATACCGATCGATTTAAAAACGACTGCCAATATGATTTCAGACTTTGTTTTGTGCTATGGTGATACAGCAAAAGGAAAAAAACTGTAACTTCTGCAATACTGGCCAAGTATTCCTTATAGATGTCTTCACCTAACAATGTTTTTTGCAGCGAAATGCATATACAGTACAGATATTTACATATTCCCCATGCTAAGAGTTGATACTCAAAGGAACAATCTTTAACAGACAAGAAATCCTATTAAATGAAAGAGAAGAGCATTCACATACAATATAAACTACAGTAATACTGTAACATAAAAGGTCTTAAGCGTTGGTGGCATGAAAGAACAAAAATGCAATTACCTGTACATTCCACTCTATCTCACATACACAGCAGGCACAACATTAGCCTGACAGCCACTATCTTAAACATGTGGTGCTACGGCCACAATTCACAGCAGCAGAGCAACTTGGCTCTAACAAACAGCACTCTCGCCAGGTGGTCGTGGCTACACATGCCTATCATCCAGCACTGTGGAGGCAGCGAGGAGGGTTGGTGTATCACACAATGATCGTGAAACTCGTTCTCCATGGGCGTCGAGGTGCTTTACCCTGACTTGCCAGAAATGTGGCCCACATCTATTCCATCTGTATGGGATAGTGTTTCTCACTTGCACGCATGGGTTTTCTCTGGGTGCTCCGGTTTTCTCCCACATATAAACGTATTCATTGATCAATAACACCTTCATATATAGAGGACCTCAGAGCTTGGGGGGGATCAGCGTCTGCTCACCACCTGGCTGCCTTTACAAGTTGAAATTATGATACAGGTAGGACCATTTCCACACTGCCCACCAGGGATTATTTATCTGTCTGTCGTGCATAGCCAAGCCCTCGATTTGTATTTCAAAGAGCGCTTCTGGCGGGCTCAGCACCACGTGACGCGCCGCCCCACGCAGAGATATAATTTTTCACGAGATGGGTCAATGTCACAATACATGATATAACGATTATCGTAATATCAGTTTCCATAACTGCATGTGATCAAATTTGTATTGTCTTGTTTTTGTACGCTGATGTATTTCAAGTATGAATAAATATGAATTAAATGCTGCTGCCACCTCCATCTTGGGATGAATTATATAATTATCCGAAGAATCCATACCCTTCTCGACTATTACCTGACAGCTTTGCATGTGCCTATTAATTCTGTAAAAGAATAACAATGTATTGCAATACAATTTTTAACTATTATATTTATCTTGACTTAAAGCTTTCGTGACTGCAGGAAATCATACTCTTCGGTTCTTACGGTAAAGTCACGTAGATAAAAATGTTTTATATCTACGTTACTTAACCGATAGAGCCATAGAGTATGATATTATATTTTAAACACATTTGAGTGAAAAGTATGACAATGATTTTCAAATAAAGCCAAGAAAAAAGTACAAAGATGTTTGCCCTAAATTGTGAAACTTAAGCCAATCATACTACAAAAACTCAATCCGTTTACAACTACATTTGGAGGAAATAAATCAAATCCAAATGAGAAAATATGTAATAATTTTAAATACCTAAATTGTGATAGTGGGGTAGTGTACTTTTTAAATCCTTTATATTAAGTTCGCTTGCTTGCGTGCTTGCTTGCTTACGACCTTGCAAATCTTTCGGTCGTTTTTTAACCCACTTCCCGTGATCCAATCGAGCTGACATTTTGCACACAGACTCGTTGTGCGAGACAATTAATGTTCGTGAAAAAAAGTTTCCAAAATTTTACACTGTTTAGGGAAAACAAATTGAATATTTAATTACCAATTGCTTAATACTGGCAGACAATCATCTGACCCATAGGTGGCAGCCATCTCAAGCCAGAGGACGAGAGGACTCTAGCCGCCACGCATATAAAGGATTTATAGTGAAAAACTTTGTTTTTACGGGTTATACTTATTGTACACTACACGGGGATGTGAATGCCCCCTGATAACTCCACCTCTTCTGAAGTTGTTCCCGTGTAAGACATCATATATCTTATATTTGACCTGACCATGCTGCCTCCAACATTGACCATATAGAACCTCGGTGTGGCTATCCTCAGAAACGTTCCTCGCTGCCAATGCCACTTGTCAGTTGTTGACTTCACACATTCTCGACAACCGCCATCCATGGCAGATCTCCAGATCCTTGGCCAGAGAACAACTTGGACCAATGTTTAAGCTAAATTTTCTGAACGTAACTCTTCCACTAACTTCTGTTGAAATAGAGTCATGATATTAATATCTGTACTAGACTACTGCCTATTCCATCCTTTCACAAATATAGATATCCAAGGAGCTTCACAATCATTGTTGTCAATTTTCGGGAGTTAAATAAAAAAATAGGGTTTTTATACAGAAACATAGTTTCAATGCAATGCACCTGCCAGGTAGTGATGTAAATTTCCTAGAAGGCTATATCATGATCCACTACGCTCTTACTAGATGATCAGGTACAGTATTAATATGCTTTAATGTCCACTCAGTACTAAATATTCACAATACACAGGTCACCTGACCCTCGCCATACAATCGAGTTTACATGACTTGTAATTTCCACAAATCAGGAAGATTGGATACTCAAGCACTCACAGACACTTGGCACTCACACACGTTCACCAGAAATCACCGATTGCAGGGCATAGCAGATACCAGTGGATGCAATAGCGTGGATGTCCAGCAGGTGGTAATTACCATGCTGTCACGGTTTTCATATTACTTCAAAGGTCATGGGTCGCTAAAAATCTAATTCAATCCCTGGATCATGATGGTCAGAATGAGCAACAGCTGGTCATGTACAATGAAAAATAATCATCAAAATGCTGTGACAGATAGTGCGTCCTATGGACAAATACACAGGCTGTGCATAACTCACCCACCTCCTAAATTGGCTATGTCCCCTTCCTTGTTAGCTGTCCCTCTTCTCTGACTGACCCAGCCTCTCCAATCAGTCTCACTCCCTACACACTGGCCCTTCCCCAGCATGGCTACGACAGTTTCCCCCCATTAAATCCCATATGTGCTTGGATTATTTGAACCAAAATAGGACCTCACTGGGCACTTTACAACAATATTCAAGAAAATGTTGCGACTGGCACAAATGAAGCTGCATGTATATTATACATCTTACATGAATGCGTGAATGATATAGTTTAATACATGAAAAACATGGAAATATAATACATGGTGTAGCTTCTTGCCAAAATAACGCATCGGTCAGACCACAGAAATTTTACCCAATCTTAAAAAAATATTTTTATTTTTTACTGCTGCATTTTTATTTATTTTGCATGAATGAATAATGTTTTAAATGATGAATAATTATTGGTATCTAATATTATTGACATTTCATGAGAGATGATATTTGTCATTTCACTTTACTCTGGTGAATACATATGAACACATTTCAATCATTTGAACCATAAATTGTACACACCACTGTCACGAATAATATTCTACATAAAGCTCTTGATGCAAGGTTGCCATTTTAAAAATGCCACCACAACTGACCTGGGGCGATTTGACGATGACCCAATATCCAATATCTTCAATTTGTGCATTCATTAACAGTACCAGATTTAATGCTGTAATCAAAAACCCCGCAATTATTTTTCAAATCTGTTCCACTAGTTTCTAATATTAAAAGGCAACAAGTCAATGTACTGTATGCATAATAAGGGTTATGACTATGTCATTTAAAAATGTTAACAAAATGCGTTATTACATTAATTGCTATACTGAATGAGGACGGTGACATACCCTGGAATGTTTTCTCGTACAAGCATGGACTGTTTTTAATATGAAATATTGATCCTTTACAACTCAATGAAAACAGGTTGGGATTCAGGGTGTATTGTAATGGATATACTAGGTATGTAATTCCCTTTACCCACAGTAATTCAATGAATTGTGAGAATTTCAGAGACAAATCCTAAAGAGATTGTTTTTGGCATCAGGTTTATATTGTCTCTCGTTCTCATCGTCGATGTCAGTATTGTTTGCGTAATTAACCTAAACACAACGAATTCATGTCTTCTCCATGAACATGTGTGCCTTTGTTTCTCCAATCCAATTATCAGAAAATATCTTGTCTCTGTGAATAACCTTGGCGAAAGCACGCCACCTTGTCTGACTCCACCTTTAATATATATGTTGGTACTTCCTGTAATCTAGGGTGGCTGTTTTATTATTTATAAATATTTTGCAATTAAGACCGTATCAATTTACACAGAGTAGAGAAAGCATTTACCATCTCAGATCTGCCGATGACAATCATTATAACACCCAATGGGACTGTTAGAAATGTTAGAATATAATGAAGGCTGCTTGCAAAGTTGGGCTGAGGATTAATATGGTTTTAAAAAGGTCATATTCAACAAGTTCACTAAACAATGGGAGATAGCAGTCAAAGGAATACAACTGAAAAACAGGTGTGTACCGAGGATAACTATTAAAGGAAGATGGTGCAATAAAAGTATAAAATATAGAGGTGGACAAGAACAAATTGAAGTGATTTTGGAAAAATGAACTTGATAATAAATGTAACAGAGCAATGTGTCTGAAGATAAATGTTTTTAATCATTGCCTCTTGCCTGCTATGACATATGGCTCATAAATAGTGATTAATGAGAGCCCACAACAAAAACTAAAACGTTTAACACGTAGGCTTTCGCGAAAAATAGTACTAATAACTATGTTTTTTGTGTGAGACCGCGTAAGTATAAATGTGTTGTAACCCTCCAACACCCGAAACAGCCAGTAAGGTTTGTCACGTGAACAATCCGCCAAATATTAGTGACGATGAACATGTGCTCAGGATTTGCACATGCCACTAAAACAATCCTGACACGCACAATTTGACGCACGTCAGGTGACAGAATATTTAAAATCAATTAATCTCGGCTCGTGACACGGATATAAACCATGTCCCAGTGAGGAATTTCAACCGCTCTGGCTCAACGGTATTCATCAAACTTTAACGAATGCAGCTGTCTATTTATAGTAAAGTCAAGATAAACGTGTAATTGTAAAACTGAATAAATTAACAACGTATAATCCAAAGGTGAAAGCCACATTTAAAAGCACATGTAAAAGTACCCCTCAAACGCCGAACATGGTTCAGAATCAGTTTTAACACATCACCTTTCACTCTCGACAAATCTCTTACCGATTTGGCCGTGTCGGGTGGCGGAGGGTTTCGACACATTTATACTTACGCGATCTAACCCCCCCAAAAAAACCCCTTTATTACGAATGGTTCATAATTCGCAGCGTGCAACCAGCGTGGATGCGCGGGGAGGGTTTAGCGGTGAGCGTTGAGGCGTGCAACACGCTCACAGACGCGTGCCCTGCACAAGCACCTGGCCCGCCACGTCTCTCCATCCCTTTGTGTCCTCTCCGGGTCTCTCCTGTAACCCATAGACTGTACACGCGCATTATGTATCTGTACGTGTCTCTTAGAGTGCATGTACGCCGCTCTCTCTCTCTCTCGCCACATCTGTCCCGCCTGTCCCTTTGTGCCCACCGTCCGTCCCTCTTGTCACACGGCCGTATGCATTATTTAGAGGTGACTGCTCATTGTGGTTGTGTACAGAGTGTCAGAGCCGACAGATTGGTCAGATGGCGTGGCCGCACCGATACAGCGCGGAGAACCCGAACGCAGAATTGGTTAAGGGGTCTATTGCCATAGATCATGCAGAATTTGAAATTTTAACATACCCGATTATGAATTGGCATTTTTAAATATTGACGTCATTAGTTGCATGGCATTTATGCGCACATAATTATGGGATTTCATAATTCTCGAGTTTTTCATTGCAATGCAATTGTATTCGCCAACTGGCATACATGTATAAGGAATGCATTCAAATTGATTCCACACCCCTAGATCCATATGCATTCCTGTATATGTGCACACGCTTATAATTCTACCCTATTGTACCTCGGAGGGGAATTACGCGATAAGGTAGATGCAACCAAATGAAGCTTGACGACTGAACTTGCTCTGCGAACAGGGGATTCATGGTTCGTTGAGCATTGGCTCGCCTATATCTGGGGGGAGGAATTGCGCCTCATAATCTGATGTGATAGAACCAACGCTAACCTTTCCCTAATCTCTGCAGATGACCGTCACTCTTGGTTTAAAAAAAACCCATCTTCAATCCCAGCTCTTATCGGCATTACTTTGCTGGTATAGTAAAACACTGATTATCACAGTACTTTATTCCTCCCATAGCAGCCGGATTACAATGAAAAAACTACAGCAGCAATGTGAAGGTTAATGTATATTATACACCCTTTTTATACCGAATGTGCTGCTGCAAAAGTTACGCAAAATGACACAGCATCTGATTTTAAAACATCATGCTAAATATTGCAACGGTGTATTTTAAAACAAATTATTTTGCATTATTAACGTCATTCTTGTATAAATAAACTTGCACAATGTAGAGCAAAAAATATTGTAATTCACAGTACGAAATGCTCTTATGAAATTCAGCCTCATTTACTTACGAAACCCAAAAACTGTCGAAAATTTGGCACGGTATTCAAATGCTAGAAAATGTCATACTCACAAGATTGTGAAAAAAAAGTGCAAGGCTGACCACCGAAAGCGTCCGATGTGGTGCGCGATGCCTGCCGTTAACAACAGGTTATATCGTAATCCCGGGCTCTTGCGTTCATTGCACGAGGCTTAACATCTCGTCGGCAAAGCGGCAGAAAATGGTGTTGGCTCCTCCATGCCACAGCACGGCGTTGTCTAAGCTAAGGTTGATTAACAATGCCTCTGCATATTGGTCAAGACGGCAGAGGCCCCTCTCTATCTTCTGCAACAACAACAACAAAACCCCCCAGCTGTTGTTCGGAGCAACGTCCGAGCCAGAAGCCACACGGCGCATAAAAGCAGGACAAGTTACATGTGACAGAATCGACCATTCCCATATATGGAGCAAGTCCCCGGGGAGTGGCGAACGCTGCATACTAAAATACTCGAGTCCGCAGCCGTCAAGCCGCCCTGTACCCCCGCCTGCTGGTGCAATACGTGCACAGCTTGCCGTTTTTTCTGTTCATGAAATTATGAAGAGGCATTCCAACATGTTTGCCCAGTGTAAATGCCAAACGTGTGTTTATTTGTATGCATGTGTATGGTAACTCCTGCAATCTCTCATTTACTTGATACAGCTGTCGTGGCTGTGACGGTACCACCTGAAGACGGAAGCTTGTGTTGCCTCCGAAACGTCGTGATTTTTATTTTAATTTTATTTTACTTTTTAATGTTTTTACCTACGTGACTTTACCGAAAAAAACATAAAAATATGAATCATTGCAGTCACGAAAGCTTCAAATCTAGAAGGAAAATAAACCTTGGCTCGTCACTGACCACCTCATTGACATCCCACTTCTTTGCTTTAGCCAGTGCTCGGCAGAGCTGGAGCAGCAAACAGGTCATGAGTCTCCAGGCTTCAGCAGTGATTTGACGCCACAGCCCTCGTAATGAATGAGTTTTGAAATGAGGTCACGATTTGTCGTGCTCCGGCATCTCAATTTGACCCAGTGGGCGACTAATCAGCAGCATACTCACTAATTCCATTCATCATTTTCTCACAAATGCAAAAATGTGTTAAACTAACGGAAAGGCCAAACCCCATTTTTAGTTAAGCAATTATGCATCTGCCTTTGCACGTTGCCAATGTTGCCAATGTTGCCAAAGGGGTTCATAGTGACATGTCATTGTCAGACCATATGTTTTTGCACTGTGGGTGTTGATAGTAAATTAAACATTTATGAGGCCCATCAAGCAAGCTTCACGAGAACTGCCATTTAAATACTGTTATGGTTTTTAACAAGGGACACAGTGGCTATAAATACTGTCCAACCTCTCAGGGACACATAATTTATATTCACTTTTTTCCATTTCCCCTGTGACGGCATTTAGCACACACTACAAGACCTAAGCATTAGATTTAAACTAGTGTAATAATTATCAAATGGAAAAAAGACATTAAAATGAGGTGTGATAAACTGATTACACATCGTCAAAAGTCATAACAAACCCCGAAAGAGCCTAATATGGGCCTACTAACTATGGTTTACACATATAATGCAATCCATATATATACTGTGCTTTGTTTACAGTATATACACGAATGTCTCTTGAGATTGTTTTGCAAATGTACAAAATGTGGAATAATTATGAAAGTGTATTTTGCTTGTTATATTTTATTACTAGGGTGCTCACCCTCCCTAAGAATGAAATATCACACCTACAACGATATAACAGTAAATCGTGAACAGTACACTTGTAGAACGCGCACAAATAAAAACACTGCCGTACAACACGCACGGTTCACAGAGATATTTGGAATGACAGTAAGGTTAGAGGAGATGCAATGGGGTGAGAGGAGAATTCAATGGAGTGAGAAGGGCAGCAGGCTATGACAGTGAAATGTCATGAGGGTGATAAGATATGCTGAATGGATTGGACGATAATAGAGTGAGGGGAAGACAAAAAACTGTATGTGGGAGATGAGGAGATAGTCGGTGCCAAATTCAAAATCTTTGTTATGACAAGGTAACATTAAATCTTGTATCACTTAAACAGCACATATTCATAAAAAAACACCTAAAAATTTAATAATTCTCAACAAGGCAGCAATTTGAATCAGACTCGGATGTGTCTTCCACTAGTTTGGCAGTTGATACATTTCCTATTTTTGGCTCCTGGAGTCCTAGATGTTTATACTGAAACCTAACAATCATTATTTGAGTTCTCAAATATTTTAGACTGCATATTACAGTCCTTAATATGCCTCTAATTTGTTTTGAACTTCTCAATAATTATACATTAAATACGAATAATTATATATACCACCTTTTTAATCTTGAGTCTCTATGTTTTGATTAAACCTATGAATTCTAACATGCAATTTGTTGACCTCTATGTGAGTCTTGTGTCTATTTTCACTGAAAAACTCCGAGTTCCATTGCAGAGGAGTGAAACACGCGGTGCGCACAGTTAACTGAGGGCAAACAGGTGCGCGTGTGCAACGTGACAGACTGCCAGTTGTAGGGGGCGAAGCGGGCGCAAATGGGGTCGACTGGTTGTGCACGGCAAGACCGGAGGTGTTGCCAGGGAGATAAGGGTTGATTGATGGGGCCGATAGGCGCCGGCCTGGTGTGAGCTTATAGAGACACACGAGAGGTCTTGGATAATTGGCAGTGGGATACAAGGGCGTGTGCATGAGCGGAGAGTTGAATTGTTGCCGGGGACAAGAGCGAAGACATGTCCCCGCTGCCGCTCGAGCCGTCAATGGGCCTCAACCCTCACGCGTCGCCGGGCGGGTGTTGGCTCATCCCCTGGCCTGGGACAGACGGGTGAGCGGGTCTGACGGAGCGGAGGCGAGGGCAGCGGTGGAGATGTAGAGCTGCTGTGGGTGAAGCTGCTGTGTGCGGAGACGCTCTGTGCGGAGACGCTGTGTACGGAGACGCTGTGTACGAAGACGCTCTGTGCGAAGACGCTCTGTGCGAAGACGCTGTGTGCGGAGACGCTGTGTGCGGAGACGCTGTGTGCGGAGACGCTCTGTACGAAGACGCTGTGTGCGGAGACGCTGTGTGCAGAGACGCTGTGTGCGACGACGCTGTGCGCGGAGACGCTGTGCGCGGAGACGCTGTGCGCGGAGACGCTGTGCGCGGAGACGCTGTGCGCGGAGACGCTGTGCGCGGAGACGCTGTGTGCGGAGACGCTGTGTGCGGAGTCGCTGTGTGCGGAGATGCTGTGTGCAGAGACGCTGTTTGCGGAGACGCTGTGTGCGGAGACGCTCTGTACGAAGACGCTGTGTGCGGAGACACTGAGAGCAGAGCTGCCGAGTGCAGGATAAGTGAGGTGTAAAGTAGATACGGGTAGGAAGAAGTTAGATATAAGTGACCGTAGAGATAGTTATAGGAGTGCCTACAACTGGTGCAAGAATAGGCGAATAAAGTGTAAGCAGGTGACTTGTTACAAAGTGTCGGTGTGAGTAATTTTTGAAGACACTACACCATTATTATTATAATGTTGTTCTATCATGCAGTAGATGAGCACATGTCCAGATTTGCCACCATACTTGGTAATGGAGTGTTGAAATCTATGAACAACTGGACATCATATTTGGGTATGATACCTAAGGCACGCAATAACTCACACGTAAAAATGCTCTTAGCAACATCTCCTGAAGCAAGTTGATGCAGAGGCATACACTATTCTCACATCACCATGCCTAAACGTAGAGAAAAAGACCTCAACGACTGGCAAAGATTGGTAACGAACCTTGTAAATAAGTAAAAATGTCGCAAGTGTCATTAGAAAAAAAAATATTTGCTTCAATAACTTTGGCTAAAAAACAAAAATTGCGTATATTAGTCACAAGAGCTAATTTCATCACTTTTTGTGAGTGCAATATAAATTGTACCGATGCAAGTGCTATCATATTTTTATTTCAACCGTGGCACACAGTGTACTCTTTTATGCTGGTGGATATAACAAGGGTGTGTGCAGAATGTGTGCAAGATTAGTGATGGCACTGTGGCATGCAAAACACGTGGGCGTTTCTCTAATATTTTACTGTTGCAGGCCTGCACACAATATATCCTGACTGTCGAATTTTCTCTGCTTGGAAAAAAAACCCATGTAATTAGCATGCTATATTCAGCATTTCTAAATCTCTAAACTCTTGTTTCTTATATTCCAGGCATTACAGTGCTAAAATGAATATTTGTAATACATTTTATCAAAATTGCTTTCCTTCATACATAAATAGCATATTATATTGTGTAAGTTCCAAAACAATACTACTGTGAAAATGTCGAAACAGTTTTAAGTCCCAATACAGTCTCCAATTAATATTAATGACAAGATAATGAAAATGTATTAAATTAATCACAGTAAGTAGTGGCTTTATGTCACCAAGCATGTATTTGTTATGTAAAATTAGTGTTTATGCGGCAAAAACTTACCTATATGAAACTTATTTGCTTGTCAAGAGGAGAACTTCTCAGAGAATCAACCCCTTCAGAAAGCATGGAACAACCTACAACCACTACACCAGTTTCCATCCAGACATATCCTATGAAGTGCACGGTTGGGACTGACAAAGTACATACATACAACTCATGGATTTTGAAAGCAGGAGTTTTTGCATATTGGTTAAGGTACCTTAACGAAACAGCCATGTACATAAAGCTCTAGGAACAAATGACCATGTCCGTATCTAGTGGTGTTGAACCTTGGTTACAACAAACAGCCTTTGAAGGCATATTTTCTGGTTAAAATACATTTTATTTAAATTTATATAGACTTGTGTTTTCCAGAAAATTACATTTCATGATTTCATGTTGCTTTGGCTTGTAAAACAAATTAAATCTAAATGGTAATATAGACACCGAGGCCTCAATTGTGTTTCATAATGGCCTGAAAAAATCTGGTTGAAAATTTAAGGAATTGTAGAGTAACGCATTCGTATATTATTAAGATAAAATATATTCATTGCTGCAATGAAATTGCCAGGCAGAATTAGCATGTACAGTTTTTTTTGGAATGTTACCACAAGTCTCCAACCATGGTACAATACTGTTACGTTGTGACGAAGTGTGTCTTTGTTCCTGGAGCTTAAAACAGAAACGCAAAAAGATTATCTGCTTAAAATTACCTCACGGATCTGTGCGCGGACTTTATCAATGGCCCGAATCCATAGTTCTCGTGGCGGTACCTTTACTTTACCACCATCTCTACTGTGAAAAAGCAACAAAATCAGTGAAAAACCAGTGTATCCAATCGCAACGAAAACAGTGCCCACAGTGGTGCAATACCAACTGCTATCACAGCACATTATACACAAACACAAGAACATTTAAATTCACAACAGTGTAATAAAGAGTGCCCTAGTGTGCAATAAAGGGTCTAATTCTCTTTTTGTTTTATTTCACGTGGGCGTATGGAAGATTTAAAATCTTTCGGTGTGCTGGTTTCACACCCTCCATCAGGCGAGCAGTGTAAGGGGACTCCATAGTTGCCACTCTGCACATTCCGTGGTAAATTAGTGGCGATGGGGTGAGTAACTTTCCAGCTCCCGAGAACCTGGAACAAGCCTCCCCTGTGTGCCATGCTCCCCTAAGCTGCTCTGCTGCGAGGTTAGGGCCACATGTGTCAGCGGTGAGGCATCCAAATCAGGTCTGCCATTCCCACAATCATGAGGCAATTTTTTTAAGTTACTGCTCTGAACGAACAAATCTAATCTAATCGTTAGACTCATCACTATGTTCGTAAGTGTTGTAAACTTTATATAAATTTTATTTGAAAATATTTGGCAAGAAAAATATATATAAATGCCAAATGTCTTCTA
The DNA here is from genome assembly GCF_015708825.2 of Lethenteron reissneri. Classification (NCBI taxonomy): domain Eukaryota; kingdom Metazoa; phylum Chordata; class Hyperoartia; order Petromyzontiformes; family Petromyzontidae; genus Lethenteron; species Lethenteron reissneri. Next base: position 2,729,471 of record NC_083842.1, on the reverse strand, counting down.
AAAAAAGTCATTATTATCAAGGCACCTTATTGGAGCTGTATAGGAATCGTTAACGTATCAAAAATGCTAATTATGTCAAGTATAACAGAAATTCTAACATTTTACAATCCTGTAGTTTCAAACGATAATTCACAACTTCGAGATGAGGCTGTTAAATCTGCAAAGATAAATCAGCAACCCCCTCACTGCAATGTACTCTGCAGACACGTTGTTGCTTATTAGGTTGGTGACTCGCATACTATGGCTCCTGCTATAACTGGAGAGCCAAGATTTGCATTCCTGAGTGAAAGGCATTTTCATTTATGAGTGAACTATAGTCAAACTTACAAGCATCTTTATTTCGAGCACCCACCGCCACATCAGTAAAGAAGTGATGTCAAATAGAATAACACTAATACGTTTTATAATACAGATGTTATAACAGGTGATGTATACTATTTACCGTATGTTATTGTCATCAGGCAGAATCTCTGGCTGGTCAACGAATTCCACTTCGGGGTGACATTTTTCAATTTCTTGGCTCAGCCGTTTATTTTCATATGCTGCACTTTCATTCAGTTGTCTATCTTCAGTACATAGATCATGATTGGAAATTATTTCATCATCAAATTTAGCATTATAAAGCCCTGGAATGTCATTTTCAAAAGTACTGCCACGACTATTTCTTCTCTCGTCTTCATAAGTGACAAAATGATTAGGTTGTTTCTCAAGCCCATGTATTGATTCATAGCTGGATTTGTTTTCATTAAATCGGGCATGATTCGCAGTCCTTTCTTTTGAGTTTACATGATTGGTAGAGCAGTCCTGGCCATGGTTACTGGTGACCTTTTCAGATATTTGGAGGACATCTTGGGGTTCCAAAGGTCTCGGCTCCTCGTCCTCATGGAAGCTGCTGAAGCTGCTGTAGGAACCGCGTTCAGCACCAGAGCCTCGGAGACTACCCAGGCCTGAGCCATGATGGCTCTCATTGTCCGGTTCCAATTCACTCAGCTGGGAGCTGTGCTGGCTCAAGTTTCCCGATGAGCCAAACTGACTGCTTCCTGTGGGGCTGCAGCTGTGTGAAACAACAACAACAACAATACGTATTCATTAATGTAACATTTCAATGCACTTTTGGGTTTTTTTCATGCACAGTGTCATTTATTCGCGATGAAGACAATGGTAATCGTAATATTACCTATTCAGCAAAAGTAACCAGTGATGATTATATAGTTTACAAATGCAGTAAAACCTCATGCAGCCCGACTCAGCTAGGCTAGAATTCGGGGTAAGCTAGAAAGAACAATTCCACAATTAAATAACTAAAAATAAGCAAAAAACTCTGACCATAACACTGCTTGTGAGCTATTATGTGGTGGGTGGCCACCTGTCTGGGTTTGACTCAGACAGCCCAGAAATTGGAATCTGTGTTTGGATGGCAGCAATTGATTTGTATCGAGCTCTGGTGGTATAGTGTTGAATTGTATTAAAGTAAGTTGCACAATTCCGATAAACCTAAAATGAGAAATATGTCTGGGTTATGGTCTGTTGAAAAATTGGCAACCCCAGTAGTAGGATCAATCAGAATTATCTATGCTAATCCTGTGTAGGATAGTCTTTATGCGTTTATTAAGGTGTAAGACACCATCGTTGACAATCTTCGTATAGTTAATACAAATGAGTACAAATCAAATTTCAATCGATCAATATTTATTTGGCAGTGCACATTACAACAGAACTGGAATGCGACACGGGTACATGGCAACAGGAATGAAAAGAGAAACCTGTCACGCCCTCAGTGGCTAACACCAAATTCTGTTGCTTAGATTTAGCCTAAAATCAGCTACCTGCGAACATTTTGTGTGTTTGCCTGCAATTAAAGTTGCCCGATTCTTTGACTATGTTGAAATACAATGTGCATTGTACCAGTCTGTGAGCGCTAGCTATGTTGAAATTGTTCACCTTTGGCAATTTGGGGTATGTCTGTTTGAGTCAAGTCAATATAGTCTGGGCTCCACCACATCCACAAACTAGGCTCCTTATTGAAAAAGGTGTTCATGACTCTTCATATCTTTGCTAGCTGTGAACTCTAATAGGCAGTCTCCTCTTTCTGATGCCACATTTCCCAACCATCCTCGCATCTCTGTCCCTCTTGTCTATCTTTGCATTGGTGTAGAGGAGGACTCCTCTTCCACGACCCTATTACTCGAGACGCCTATTATTTGTGGGAGCAGTAGGGTCCGCGAAAACTCCTATTACCCGTGGGACCTAATCTTACAATTGCCTGCCGTCATCCGCAACTTTTGCCAATGTTATTGCAGAATGGCTTCGAATTACCTGTGAAAGTCACGGTTAAGAGATTCACCCGGCAAATTACTCAAATTACTGGCATGTTTGTGTGGGTAATTGGAAGAACATTTGCATATTCGCCATAAATATAGAATTTTAACATGAAAAAAAATGTTTGTACGGAGAGCGAGACACTGAAACACATTGTGTTCAAAGCATTTGCCTCACAGGTAGCACACAGATAAGACACGGAAACACAAGGTGCTACTCAAGAGAGACACAAACAAAACAAGAGAGAGACACAGAGACACAGATACCCACAGAGCACAGAAAGAGACATGCACAAAGACAGAGAGAGAAAGACACTGAGAGAGAGACATACAGAGATGTGCAGAAGCACACACAGACTTTTTTTTCCAGAATGTAACACAACCTACCGATGTGCATAAAGAATGTTTTAAATCAGTGTTTATTGCCTGCTATAAAATATGGATGAGAAGACATCCGCTCCAATGCAGACGATTGGCTGTTGCATTACGAGACCATGAGTAATGGCGACACCTTGGGGAGGCATTCATCCAGCAGTGGAAAGATCAAAGCAAGTATTTTCCATCTCTCCGTTTCTCTGTGTCTCTCTACGTCTATATCGTGCATCTCTGTTTTATAAATTTCCCTCATATCCATGCGTCTCTAAGCATATCCACGTGTTTCTCCCTATCTCCATGTGTCTGTATTTGTATGCGTCTCTCCATATCGCCGTCACTCTCCGTGTACATCCCTCTCGAAGAGACATGGAAAGAGACGGAGAGATACACTAACACAAATATGAGATACAGAAACATATGGAGATAAACACATGGAAATAAAAAGAGACACACGAGATACGGAGAGACACAATGGAGATGCAAAGAGCGATACAGAGAGACAGAGATACAATAAGAGATGGAGATATAGATATACAGAGACACAAAGACAGAAACACATATACACACCCAGAGACACACACGGAGATACAGAAAGACACTCGTTGACGTGGAGAAAGACATGTCTTAGAAGCATAGCAAGTGTGCCAGCCTTTAGAGACAGAAGCTACTTGGCGGTCTATGTGCGTGTTCTCTTTGTAGAAAGTACTTTACCCACAGGTATTGGCCGGCCTTTTTATTACAGTGCACTCAGGAAAGTTATCACAACTCCCAATCCAGATATATGTTTTTCACGAATAAACGGAGTAAAGTAGAAAATTATTCCCAATTATCTGCAATTTCCCCCCCGCGTATAATTCCACAGATTATAATAGGATTCGCGATGTTGGTCTCCTACATTTGCGTGAATAAGAGGAGTTCTCCTGCAGTTGTGTGTTGCTCTCACTTAGACGTTGATTCATCTCTTCATACATGTGGTCTACTTATACATCTTCGTGACTGGTAGTTGGGACATATTACTGGATTATCTTCAACTTTGTTAATTTAGAAACTTTGCATTATACCTCTTAATGACACAACTCTATTAAAATCCCACAAACACTAAAAAAAACACATTTTCTGTAATAGCTGTCTTGTTTCTCCTATGATAGAAATAGTTGCCTCACTATTTAAATGTATTTCATTCTCTCATTTTAGCCACACCTCAAATATATTCAAGTTCATTGCCACAAATTCTGCTTCCAGTTAAGCAATGTTTTATTTTCAAGACAAAATCCAAATTTTGTAAATGGCTCATGAATTACCATGCTTGCGTTAACTTTGATTAGAGGTTCCACAAGTTCCAGTGCCTTGTTTGTGATTTATACAAAACATAAACCACAACACGAACCGCCATGGCAGGAAAATAAACCACGGTTGAAATCATTTCAACTTGTAACGCGCCACAGTATTCGCTCAATCTTAAAGGGAAAGAACGACTCAAGAGGCACGGGGAACCACAGATAAGCAGGAAAGGCATCCATGCGGTAATCCGGTGCCATCGCGTTCTCCTGGCAAGCCATGGCACGCCACCTCGATGCCCACAGGAAGGGAGTTCGGCAATATTTGTGTGGTTTACAGCACTGTGGAGGTAGTGGCAAAAATGTTACCTTCTAGATTTTTAAACAGAAAAATCCATAGACAACGTGTGCAAACGTAATGCTCAGGATGATTGCTAAGGAAGAGAAAAAGGGAGAGTGAAAACTAAATTGAAAGCAAAACATCGTGAAAAATTCAAACACTCACTTTGGACAGGACTGGCTATTGGCTAGGAAGCAGGCAGAGAATGGAATATGCTAATAAGTAAGGTAGATATATCCTTATTTTATCCCCCCCCCGCCCCCAGTATAGTCTGCTTTGTTATGAATACATTTCCATAAACCACCATGTGTCAGAGAACAGCCGTGGAAGATTATGTAACAGAACTTCTTCGAATGTCACTTTAATGGGGATCGTTATCCACACGCGGGGCACAGACCCTGCAAAGAGTGGTCATCACATGTCAATCAATTTGAAATAAGCTAATATAAGTGAAAAATCTAAGTCAATGAGATGTTTTTTTGTGCAGTAATTGATGGCTGCCAAATGCAAATTGCCATCTAAATTCTCCTGAGCCATCCACCCATCTTTACGATTCTCTTTCACATGAGAAATCCATAAAATATAGATACAGAACCAGTACAGGATAGCATCAGTACAGAATGTTCATATCAGGAAGTCCTGAAGGGACATCAGAGCTTACATATCCAGTTTGTAAACCAGAGAAAAACAAAAGACCCAATTAAATTATTGAGACATCAGGCAACAAGGGGGTCATTTGTAAAAGGTGGTCAATACTGAAAATCTGGAGAAATAAATACTCCTAGAAAAGGCTGAAAGCGGCAAGACTGCTAGCTGGGTGGTGGCGATGCACATCTGTAATCCAGCACCATGGAGGCGAGGGTTCGTGGAGCACACAAATGTTGTGAAACTCCCTTCCTGTGCACATTAAGGAGAAGGTGGTACAGTAATGTGCGGAATAATGCTTCCCTTCTGTATGGTATAGAGTGTTGCCCTCACACAAGTGTGGATTTGCTCTGGGTGCTCTGGTTTCCTCCCACATGTATAAACGTTGGTCAACTGAATAAAACATATTTTAATATGTATACGCCTCCATATTTGTGGAGTGTGCAGCATTATGAGATGTCGTTTGCAGGAATGATGTTGTATAAAAACGCTTGTTATAGCCGTAACATGGCATGGAAGCAGGAGTGTGCGGTATTACAGAATAGTGGCCCAATTCATGTAGCATTAAAGACTATAATTCAACCTGATTTTAGCAAAATACTTGAAACAATTGGCCTGCTTTCTGAAATTTTAAATTCAAGTAGGACCCATAGCACCCATAGAATGCCTATTCCATTGCTCCTTATTCTGCTCTGGTGGAGTGGCTGAATATTGTCGAGGTTTGATCAGAGCTAAAGCTGAGCCCAGCACTATTGGCAAGAAGCTGCCAATGGCAAGAACCTTCCACTGTTGGCGCAATAAGGTCAATGTTTTTATTGTAGCAAATGTCGGGAGCACTGGAGCGGTACACAGACCACTCTGAATCAACAGTGGTGGAATGAACACACACACCTAATGGACACCCACACATGGATGCAGATGGAGGAGATTATGAAATGACGTTGCTGCTGGACTGTTGCCTCTGCTACTGGTGATGATGATACAGAAGATGTAGTGTTGCAGGAAAGCCTCACCAAGTCCTAAGACTCGTGCAGGAAAAAAAAGGATTCTTGAGCATCTGGAGAAAACCCATGGACAAATTTTTACACAGATAGATTTAACAATCCACTTCTTATCCTTTTTTAGATATTTTACAATCCATTAAGTTTGGGATTTTCATATATGCCTATCTGTTCGACGAACCCATGCCTTCAAAGTGCCTATTTAAGGCCCAGATTACCTAAGAGAGGCTTAGGACAGGTTCCGATACCATTACCACTTCCTATAAGTGACCAGGAATTGAATGCCCGATACCAGACTCATGGCGTAGTGCACAAAAAACCATTGTGTTTCTCATATACAAAAACAGGACAAAGATTCCCCGTATATCTTCCTACAGATTAGTGGGGTAAGTGCTTTTAGCAAGCACCTATGAGGCTGGTATGGCACACGACGGGGTGGGTAGCCTGCACCACGCTTGGCCACCCTGCCTCCCCACGTGCGATGGCTATACCAGAAACAGTCGCGCTCGGAGATGCCCAGGACCGGTTCAGGCATTTGTTACCGATATCGGCCACACGCAGGAATCAAACTCGGGTCTCTGGGTTCAAAGCGCGGTGCACTGACTACTACACCACCGCTCCCTACAGAGACAAAGATACACCCGATATCCTTAAAATACTGTTCTTATCAAGCACCTATGAAGGCTGGCACGGTACACGAGGGGGTGGGTGGTCAGCACTATGCCCAGTCGCCTTTGTCTCCCCTGTGATGATCTTTATATACTACGCCAGGTCCTCATTTAAGTCCGAGTCGACCGAGAGAAGGCCTACGACTGGTTCAGATCATCATTACTGGTGTTGGCTGAGAGTGGGAATCGAACTCGTGTCGCCGGGTTCAGAGCACAGCACGCTGTTATACTACTGCTTCCCACAGCATAGATACACACATGCACACATACAAATTGCCTTATGGGAAAGTGATATAGTTTCAGCCAGGGGTGCAGACGCAGGTCCAACTTATAATGGTTAGCACACTGGTGCTAAATGGGTGTCTGATGCGCTGTGACAGCGTGAAATTGGTGCACACCTGTACTTCTCCCTAAAGCCAATTCAAATGTTGTGCTGTATTGGTGTTAACGCATGTTAATAAGTTAGAACATTATTCATGTATCTGACCACTACCCCAAGTAAAAATTGTATTGTAGCCATCAGAGTACATGTAAATTAGATTGTGGCTAACTTTAGTGGTGAGATCTAAATGGTCATGAGCACCATGGTCTAATATGGTCATCTCAATTTCCAGGCCTTCATTGCATCAGGCCACTGTAAGTGAGAATATGAATATTCAAATCATTTCGACTTCATAACACCATGGCATTTTGTTTTTCTCAACTTTTGAGATAATTAATCAATTTTGGAAAGTGCAATAGCACATTATAAAAAATTATGGTTTCCAAAATATGTACCTTTCTAGAATGACAATATAACACACGACAATACTGGAAACGATAGTGAATTATAAAGTAAATTCCTTCTGGTAATACCGAATGTTTTGTGTGATTGATAATTACAGTACGTAAAAAATGTTGTAATTGAATACATACAATGATGAGATGACTACAGTTACTGGTTTTCAACACGTAGGCTTTCGCGACCAATATTATTCCTAATAAAGGTTTTTGGGTTAGATCGCGTAAATATAAATGTGTCGTAACCCTCCACCACTCGACACAGCCAGTAAGGTTTGTCACGTAAACAACGCGCCAATTAGTTACTACTGCAGCCCACTGGTGTATTGGAGAGTAAATCCACAACATTTACAATTTGAGGAGTACAACGTTTCACTGGTAATTACATCCAGCATCATCGGGCGATTTGCCAGAAGAGTGGAGTAATCCACCTGCTTCCGGTCTTAAATAGAGCAAGATGCCGTCATCACTGAACCCATCATGTGCAGAGGTCAGAGGCGGAGGAGGGGGGTTATTGCAATTATATCATAGATTAGTAATCAGTTAATTAGCATGTGTTTCCTTTATAAGGAATGCAGTTGTAAGATGTATTACTTAATAATACGCTTCCATTCCGTACTAAGCCTGTAGCTGTCAGAGCGGTTACAATGATTTGTATTCATCTCATTTTCAATGGATTCTCGGACGTGGCCTAAATGGTAAAAAAAACACGACGTTTACCGAAAGGAAACGCACACGGATGCCGATCTGAATTCAGATTTGCATCATCGCCCCGCACAGAAATCCTCTCTCATCAAGACGCTCATACATCGGATTAAAACAGTGTCAGATGGTAATAGTCTGAGGAGAGAGACTAAACATCTTAAAGAAGCGCTACGATTAAATGGCTATAATATCGCTCAAATTATCAGAGCATTGAATGCCAAACCAAGATCGAACAGCAATACTGCTGAAAGTGATCAGGTTATTAAAACTATTAAAATACCATATATTGTGGGGGTAACAAACTAATTCGTTTTGGAAAAACAAAAAAAATCTAAGCAAGATTTGGGACGCTAAACAAAATAAAATAAAACTAGTATCTTGTGCTCAAGATGAATTGCCTAAGTTATCAACAGAAGGTGTGTATCGGATTATTTGTAGCAGATGCTATATTGGACAGACGGGACGTAACATTAGCATAAGACAAAAATAACAAATAAATATTAAATACTCTCAAACACAACTGTCGGCAGTTGCAGAAGATGCTTGCCAACAAGGACACTCAATTGATTTTGATAACGTTGAAGTGTTGTGTACAACTAATTATTACTGGACGAGACTAATTCGAGACACCATTGAAATACAAATAATTTTAACCACCCTGACAGCTAGTGGCTTATTGCGCCTGCATTCCCTATAGAGGAAACACATGCTAATTAACTGATTACTAATCTATTATATAATTACAATAACTCCCCTCCCTCCGCCTCTGATCTCTGCACCTGAAGGGTTCAGTGAAGACGTCATCTTGCTCTATTTAAGACCGGAAGCAGGTGGATGGCTTCACTATTCTGGCAAATCGCCCGATGATGCTGGATGTAATTACCAGTGAAACGTTGTACTCCTAAAATTGTAAATGTTGTGGATTTACTCTCCAACACACCAGTGGGCTGCAGTAGTAACTAATTGGCGCGTTGTTTACGTGACAAACCTTACTGGCTGTGTTCGGTGGTGGAGGGTTACGACACATTTATATTTACGCAATCTAACCCAAAAACCTTTATTATGAGTTACAGGTTTCAAAGTACTTTCTCAAATTATTCAGGTGAAAGGAGAGGACAAGAGGAGAGGGAAGGCGGAGAGAGAGAGAGAGGGAGAGAGAGGGAATAGAGGCCGACCGAAACTGAATTTCTGGTTTCGGCCAAAAAAGAAACCAGACCGAAAGTAAAAAATTGACTTTAGGCTGAAACCGAAACTATGCCGAAAGAGGCCATCTGCCAACTTTCGGCGCTGAAACCAGAAACCGATTTTCGGTCGGCCTCTCGCCTCTATCACATCTTGACCCGACGATTGCGCCTCTTCCCCTATTATGCCCTTCTAAATTTCATCAACTACCACCTCTAGATGATCCAAAATTCTGCTACCAGACTTGTTCTCCAAATTCATTAATTTAACGTGATCACTTCAATACTCAGATCCCTCCCCACTGGTTTCCTTTCCAGTCCTTCATCAATTTACAAATTCCCATCAAGATCCTCAATGGTCTCACCCCTGCCTGCCTGCCTCTCCCCTCTCATATCGTAGTACTCTCCTTCATGCGCTCTCCTCTTCAGAAATAAATACCTTCGATCAAAGTCCCCAGTCAATATTTGCTCCTTGAGATGTTTCGCTTTCTCCGTTGCTGCCCCCAGCCCAGGAACCGATTCTCTCCGGCCATCATGTGTTGTTCACTTCCCATCCCTGGTCAAGTCCAGGCTCAAAATATCTTCAACCTCTCTGTCATATTTTGTTTACTATGAAAGGGATGAATTCATCAAAGCCACATCGAATCCAATTTCAGCTGAGCTTCTGAACCCAAAACTGAATCTGACCAAAATCCGAATTTGTATTGCTTGCGTTTAAATTCTAAATAATAAAACTAATTAGAATCTGTTATCATTTATTTGAGTCTGAATAATTCTGCCAACAGTAACAACAACTGTACAATCAATTGCATGTGTAAAAAACTAGGGGTGGCGCTACTTCGGCTCAAATACAATGTGCCACTTA